>NC_091369.1:17039223-17339223 GCF_038502225.1 Cherax quadricarinatus
TTTAATTTTGTAATAATTATCATGAAGAAAGAATTCGGAACGGCTGGGTTTATAACTCGCTACTTCCCCTCCTACAACCCCGCTATTTTCCCTCCTACAACCCCGCTACTTTCCCTCCTACAACCCAGCTTCACCAACACGTCTTCCATTCAGTAATCGACGAAACCTGTGCTCATACCCTCTATCATAAACTATCAATTTCTCTAGCCCTTCCATACTACCCAAAACATACACCCCCTCCTCCATTATCCACACATTTGCTATCACACTATCATCCCCCAACTCTCTGTTCCTGCATAAATATTCAAATGTTACGACTTGGTTAACATATACCTTAACGTTATTTCCTCATCTACTTTACCCTTTCACCCACTCCACTATTACCAACATAAATATTCATAACCTTAAGACACCTTCTTACAATCCACAGATCCCCTATTTTCATTTTGTATTTAACTACACCGTACATTGCTTCCTAAAGTTTGTTTTACCATTTTTTTTAACTGATATAAGGTTATCCATATATTGTGCCCTGACTGTTATATACATTGTAGATTCGTGGGTTAGGAGTCAAACTTCAGTCTAGGGCAATTGGTTAGTAAGTTTATTCAGGTATACACAAATACAATTACATAGATTATCATACTTAGCAGCATATACGTAGAGAACCTGGGATAACCTAAAAAAAGTCAGACAAAGTGACTTATTTCCATTGGGGTCACCGACAGGAAACACTGACTTAAAATTAATCGTTAATGATGTTTATATGAGGGTAATTTCCCGGATGAAACCAAATTATGAAAGGAAAATGTATCTGTGATTAAATGTTTTCTGGAAGCGCGTCTGTCTGGTGCTCAGCAGACGGAGGATCATGTCTCCACCATATCTTGTGATGTATGATCCACATGGGTTTAGCGCTTAACATGAATTAAAAAAAAAAGTCGATCGTCGAATATGTGGAAGATGAGTTTCAGTGACGACAATAACAAAACCTTGCAAATACAAAACTTTAAAAGTATGGAAAAGCAAAAGCTGAGACGGAGACTATTTAAAAAATCAATATTAATGGCCAGAAATAATATGAAGCAATGTCTTCCGCGAGCTGCAAACCTGACAATTGAATATTAAAGACAGAAATAATATTTGCATCTTTAATGCACTTGTTCACCGTGAATATGACGTCCCGGTTGGTCCCAAAACTGGGTTACATAAAAGAGAAAAAATACTTATAAATTAATTAGTTCTCACTTAAACGAGATTACGAGATCTTACTCAAAGTTCCTAAACAATTTAGAGACAGACACGGAGAGTTATTTGAAGTGCAAAGTTTTTGCAATATCATGAGAAAATTGCATGAAACTCAGATATCAGACTTAAAAGTATGGGTAATGTTGTTTTACTGAGTTGTTCAAATTAAAATTTTGATTACTTTGCTAAGTGTGATTTACATATTACAAAATATTTTTAAGTATAAAGAAAGTCACTAGCAGCTTCAGACCTCCGTATAAAGCTGTCATCTCCAAGATTTCTTTTTTTTTTTTTTTTTTTTGCAGCCAGTGGAAAATCACTGCTGTTTCATGAACTTCAGAACGACCGGTTGATGATTGAAGGTGTACATCAGAGGCCACAAAACTACACTTCATCCACACCTTTATTAAGTTTCAGATTATTCATCCACCCCCAGACATTTTTTTTTTTAAATAAGTTAATAAACAGTACATTAACTAATAGTACTAGGAACATTACTAATATAATAATAATAATAATAATAATAATAATAATAATAATAATAATAATAATAATAATAATAATAATAATAATAACGATTTCATAAATAATAAGTAATGTTTAAATTATGAAAAATATAAGATTTAACATACCTTTTTTTTACTGAAATTTTTTATATTATTAATGTGAAGGATGTATGTGACGAACGTCAACAAGGAAGGGCATTGATATTTGTGGATGAATGGTTCAGAGAACCGACAAGTTGATAATTTAGACACATGTGCAACACTTGGGTATCTTTAATGAGGAAACGTTTCGCCACACAATGACTTCATCAGTCTATACGGAGGAGAATGGTGAAGAACAGGAGGAGTTTTAGGTAATCAGTCCCTAGCCTTGAGTCGATGTAATCAGTCCATCAGTCTTGTAAAGAATACAGCATAAGTGCGAAGAAATGGCTTATATACTGGAGGCAGGTGAGGTGCAGCAGTCGTAGGTGGTATCACATTTGACAAATACAAATGTGGAAGTTGGTCATGCCTAAAGGTTAGGCAAGTGAAGAAATCCCTGTATTAAGATACCAACGTTTCCTCACTAAAGATACCCAAGCGATGCACATGTACATAATTTATCAACCACAATGATATTTGGTTGGAGAGATGAGAGAAATAAGAGGGAGGGTGAAAGGTCACAGATACACAACACAAAGCACTTCCTCAGATATTTACTGGCATTTTTTGATTCCCAGCCATTTATCGACACCTTCGACATTCCCATCGACCCTTAGGGGGGTCGATATTGACCAATCTGGGGAACACTGGTTTATAACATAGTATTGATGCCGGCGGAGTAGTAATGATTTTAGTATTGCTAGTAGAATTTAACTAGATTCATTGCGATCCCTAGTTGTAGCTGGTTCATAAATTAATGTACTTCAGGTTAACCGGTGAATTAACTATGTCAATGTATTGGTTGTTGCTTTTGTAGTTTAATCGGTACTGGTAGAACCTGTAGTTGCATCAGTTTAACATTCCTTCCCTCTACGTGTCCTGTTATATTCCGAAGAGTACTTGTCAATGAGGTTAGGTTAGGTAAAGTTTGTCAGGAAACAGGACAAGTGTTTCCTGACGCGGGTCTTAGTCAAATGATATCCCGAAACTGGAACTTTTAGTCATGTGATAGAGGCCTTCCGCTAGCTTACCGGTCCACCCCTTTAAAAAAAAGATGGTTGAGTATAACCATTAGTCTTGTCAATGAGTATTCTTTACCTTCCTTTTTAAAAAGCAGTATAGTGAGGGTGGGGAGCAGGAAAGAACCTTCTTCTACACTACACTCCACCAAACTATCCAGAAGGTAGTAGAGGTAGCCTGACTCTATTTATTCATGCTCAGCAGGAATAAATTATTTAAAAAATAGGTACCTACAAACTAGCAATGAGCATGAATAGTTTCTTTGTATAAAGGCATAAGAATTATAGATAATAAGTCTGTTGAGTATGCCTGGTAAGATGTATAATAAAGTTATTATTATTGAAAGAATTAAGGGTAAGACGAAGAACAGGTTCGCAGATGAGCAATGAGGCCATAGGAGGGGTAGGGGAGGTGTAGAGAAAGTGTTTATATTCAAGCACATAAGTGAACAAAATTTAGATAAGGGTAAAGAAGTTTTCGATGCATTCATGGATTTGGAAAAGTCACATTATATGGGGGAGAGGGAGGCAATGTAGCAGATGTTGCAAGTGTATGGAATAGGTAGTAGGGTAATGGAAGTAATTAAGAGTTTTAACGAAGATAGAGAGGCTTAGGTTAGGGTATGTAAAAGCGAGATTATTTTCCAGAAAAAGTAGGCCTTAGGCGGGGATGCATGGAGTCACTATGGTTGTTTAAAATATTTATAGAATGGTTTGTAAGAAATGTGAATGCTAGGGTGTTGAGAAGATGTGTGGGGTTAGAAGATAATCTAACAAAAAATGGGAATTGTCACAGTTGTTTCTTCAAATAAAATAACTCTATTGGGAGATTTTGTAGAGAAGTTGGGAAAGTTGGTTGACGAAATTGTGACCAGGTGTGGACGTATCAGTGGTTCATTACTTTGTAATTTGTTCATGACTGTAACCATGTATAGGAGTGAAGCTGATTCATTACCTCTGTAACTTGCCATGATTAGTGACCAGATCTACCTGGAGTTCATTACCTTTGTAACTAATTCAGCTATCATAACTTTGGGGTCCAGTCACTGGACCCATTATGTACCTTTGTAATCTTTTGACTACCGCCCACAGGATGGGTATGGGGTGCATAAAGATATTAAACTAAAGTGTGTGTGTGTGTGTGTGTGTGTGTGTGTGTGTGTGTGTGTGTGTGTGTGTGTGTGTGTGTGTGTGTGTGTGTGTGTGTGTGTGTGTGTGTGTGTGTGACTCAACAATCAATATTTGCACCAATAACTCATTACAGTTGTGACCGGGTGTGGAAGTGTGAATTGCTCATTACTCTATAATTTGTTCATGACTGTAGCCAAAGTATAAACGTAAGTAACCATTCTACAGAATTCATTACCTTTGTAACTTGTGAGCTCATTACCTTTGTACCTAGTTCAGCTATCAAAACTTTGGGGGCCCAGTCCCTGGACCCATTACGTACCTCTGTAATCTGTAAATACCTTTGTAACTTGTCATGATTGTGACCAGACTTACCTGGAGTTCATTACCTTTGTAAATTGTGAGTTCATTACCTTTGTAAATTGTGAGTTCATTACCTTTGTAAATTGTGAGTTCATTACCTTTGTAAATTGTGAGTTCATTACCTTTGTAAATTGTGAGTTCATTACCTTTGTAAATTGTGAGTTCATTACCTTTGTAAATTGTGAGTTCATTACCTTTGTAAATTGTGAGTTCATTACCTTTGTAAATTGTGAGTTCATTACCTTTGTAAATTGTGAGTTCATTACCTTTGTAAATTGTGAGTTCATTACCTTTGTAAATTGTGAGTTCATTACCTTTGTAAATTGTGAGTTCATTACCTTTGTAAATTGTGAGTTCATTACCTTTGTAAATTGTGAGTTCATTACCTTTGTAAATTGTGAGTTCATTACCTTTGTAAATTGTGAGTTCATTACCTTTGTAAATTGTGAGTTCATTACCTTTGTAAATTGTGAGTTCATTACCTTTGTAAATTGTGAGTTCATTACCTTTGTAAATTGTGAGTTCATTACCTTTGTAAATTGTGAGTTCATTACCTTTGTAAATTGTGAGTTCATTACCTTTGTAAATTGTGAGTTCATTACCTTTGTAAATTGTGAGTTCATTACCTTTGTAAATTGTGAGTTCATTACCTTTGTAAATTGTGAGTTCATTACCTTTGTAAATTGTGAGTTCATTACCTTTGTAAATTGTGAGTTCATTACCTTTGTAAATTGTGAGTTCATTACCTTTGTAAATTGTGAGTTCATTACCTTTGTAAATTGTGAGTTCATTACCTTTGTAAATTGTGAGTTCATTACCTTTGTAAATTGTGAGTTCATTACCTTTGTAAATTGTGAGTTCATTACCTTTGTAAATTGTGAGTTCATTACCTTTGTAAATTGTGAGTTCATTACCTTTGTAAATTGTGAGTTCATTACCTTTGTAAATTGTGAGTTCATTACCTTTGGAAATTGTGAGTTCATTACCTTTGTAAATTGTGAGTTCATTACCTTTGGAAATTGTGAGTTCATTACCTTTGTAAATTGTGAGTTCATTACCTTTGGAAATTGTGAGTTCATTACCTTTGGAAATTGTGAGTTCATTACCTTTGGAAATTGTGAGTTCATTACCTTTGGAAATTGTGAGTTCATTACCTCTGTAACTTGCTCAGCTATCAAAACTTTGGAGTCCAGTCCCTGGACCAATTATGTACCTCTGTAATCTTTGGACTACCGCCCACAGGATGGGTATGGGGTGACTACCGCCCACAGGATGGGTATGGGGTGACTACCGCCCACAGGATGGGTATGGGGTGACTACCACCCACAGGATGGGTATGGGGTGACTACCACCCACAGGATGGGTATGGGGTGACTACCACCCACAGGATGGGTATGGGGTGACTACCACCCACAGGATGGGTATGGGGTGACTACCGCCCACAGGATGGGTATGGGGTGACTACCGTCCACATGATGGGTATGGGGTGACTACCGCCCACAGGATGGGTATGGGGTGACTACCGCCCACAGGATGGGTATGGGGTGACTACCGCCCACAGGATGGGTATGGGGTGACTACCGTCCACAGGATGGGTATGGGGTGACTACCGCCCACAGGATGGGTATGGGGTGACTACCGCCCACAGGATGGGTATGGGGTGACTACCGTCCACAGGATGGGTATGGGGTGACTACCGCCCACAGGATGGGTATGGGGTGACTACCGCCCACAGGATGGGTATGGGGTGACTACCGCCCACAGGATGGGTATGGGGTGACTACCGCCCACAGGATGGGTATGGGGTGACTACCGCCCACAGGATGGGTATGGGGTGACTACCGCCCACAGGATGGGTATGGGGTGACTACCGCCCACAGGATGGGTATGGGGTGACTACCGCCCACAGGATGGGTATGGGGTGACTACCGTCCACAGGATGGGTATGGGGTGACTACCGCCCACAGGATGGGTATGGGGTGACTACCGCCCACAGGATGGGTATGGGGTGACTACCGCCCACAGGATGGGTATGGGGTGACTACCGCCCACAGGATGGGTATGGGGTGACTACCGCCCACAGGATGGGTATGGGGTGACTACCGCCCACAGGATGGGTATGGGGTGCATAATAAACATATTAAACTAACTAACGAAATTTGGACTATATGTAAAAAGAATGAAATTAAAAGTGAACAAATTAAACAGAAAGGTAATGAAGGAAACAAAATATTTAGGAATGAGTAAATAGAAATGGAAGAAGTGTTTGTCTCGCGGACTGAGGATCGAGCCTCCACCACGTTTCTCGTAGAATAACCACAAGGGTTTAGCGCTTAACATGAAGAAAAGAGAGATCTGATATCAGATTGGAGGGAGGGAGTATGAATATAGTGAATATATTCAGATATTTGGGAATGGAACTGACAGCAGATGGGTCTTGGAAAGACGAGGTAAACCATAGAATTGACGAGGAGATAAAGGCGACTGGTGTACTGAGAAGTCTGTGGAGACAACGTTATCCATGGAAGCAAAGAGGGAAATGTATGGGAGTATAGGTGTACCAAAAGTTTTATAGGGGTGTGAAGCATGGGTGGTGACTGTTGGAACAAGGAGAAGGCTGAAAGCTGTGGAGATGTCGTTTTGAGTGCAATGTGTTGTGTGTATATTTTGCAGAGAAATCGTATCTTGAAGATTAGAAGGAGGTTCAGGGTTACTAAAAGGGCTAAAGAGGGGCTGTTGAGGTGGTTCGGGCAATTAGAGATGATGGACCAAAACAGGATGACATGGAGGGTGTATAAATATGATGTGGAGTGAAGGCGGGGTAGGGTGGTCCTAGGAGACACTGGAGGGAGTAAGAATAGAAGATTTTGTATGTGAAGGGCTTAAACATCCAGCAAGCGTATGTGAGTGTGTGTTAGATAGGAGTGGAGGCAAATGATTTTTATGACTTTATGTGAGCAATGTAACATTTATGAAGGGATTCAGGGAAACCAGTTAGCCAGACTCGAGTCTTGGAGATGGGAAGTACAGTGCTTGCACTGTGAAAGAGGGGTGGGGATATTTGCAGTTTTGAACAGCAGTATCAGTACATATATCTTCAGAGGAATTGGAAGAAGAGGCAAGAGAAGCACATTTTAAATGTTAAACACTGAGGTGACACCTAAATGAGAAAAAATGACAACATCCCACAAAAATCTGTTCCAGGCATACGTTTGTCCAATATCTAGTCAAAATGATCATTTGACAAAGAACATAATACACTGCATTTTTTGTGAAATATATTTTTACCTTAAAGATAATGAAGAGTATTCTGGGCCATAAAACTGTCAAATTTATAGATACCAGAACTCAAATTTGAATATATTTTTGCATCATGTTTAATATGAGATGATTCCACAATCTTTCATTAAACTGTAAAATTACAGGGAATTAATTCTTTGACATTAGTTAACGCTGCACTAATCTCTGTCCCTTAAATGAATGAATAAAGCACTGGATTCTTATCCATTAGTTATTATATATTTATTTTGCTAAGCTCTGGTCTCCAGAGAGTTGAAAATTTGTCGTAAATATAAGGTACCGTAACTTTTACATGGGATGAAGTGTGCTCAGCCCAAAGATTCCTTGAGAGAATATATAATTAATTTTTCTTTCACGGTATTGTTATATTTAAAGACAACTTTAACAAGGAAGTATTCAAGAGCTTACGGGAGATGAGACAGATTTCCCTTACATAGTAAAACCAATAAATTCTCAAGCCTAAGTTTATTACAACGCCATATTGTTTGTAGGTTGGTGTTACCTGGAGGTTATTCCGGGGATCAACGCCCCCGCGGCCCGGTCCATGACCAGGCCTCCCGATGGATCAGGGCCTGATCAACTAGGCTGTTACTGCTGGCCGCACGCAGTCCAACGTACGAGCCACAGCCTGGCTGATCCGGTTTTCTTATATTTATTCTGTTTATAACTGTGCTTATGTTTCTCGCTTCTTTTCGTGAAGTTTCTTATAAAGTGATACTTGACTTAACCTTCTGAGGGCAATTGACTGTATATTTATAAAGTAATAAGTTGAAATTATACTACAAAAAAAAATTTCGGCAGAGGAGACGTTTTTTTTTACTTGTACGGGAAGGGAATGGAAAAAATGCACTGAAGCTATATTACAAATTTTGAAAATATGAATATAATCCACAGATTATTTACAAATAACAGGTACACATTTTCGAGTATTGCGCTGATGCAAGGATCTGTCATGACTGAGCAGTCATCATCACTGACAGTCATTCGAAAATGTACTGGAGATAATTGTAAGTCAGTGTACAACTTGAGCTCACTCGTACACCATGACTGATCTAGGTTACTTCTTAATGAGGAACTTGTACTAGGCAGAGTTAGTAAGTTTGGTGTACTAACACCAAACATACTATTTATCTATACTATGTATCATGTACCCTCTATTCCTTTCCACGCTCAAACGATTGGAAACTAGCTGGAAGAAGTTCGACCGAAGTTCTGTAGATTTGTTTAATGGGTGTGCTGAGAAGCGATGATATTTTGGTACTTACCGTACTAGTCACGTCAAGTTCAGTGCGTAAATGATTGGTAAGAATTACATCAATGATAGGACCCAACTTTTTCATCGGTATATGAATAAGTATTTTATCTATTGCTGAGTTCTCATCCAGTGGTTAGAAACGCCATTCTCATGAAGAAATGAATATTTGAAAGTACGGCTACACGCTGTCATCCTTGCTTAACTGAGTGGAAAATAAGAGGAATAAGACACATGTCGGCTTAATCAACAGGTGTCTGAAGTGTCCTCTATTTTTAAAATGCAGGTCACTTCTAACGGTTTCTCCTTTTCTCGAATAGACAATACTTCCAGTATAAACAGTTTCAGACCATCATGAACAAAGCTTGTTGTCAACTGATGCCCAGAACCTGTCACTCTGCACAGAAAATTTGGAAGAAGGGGTAATGAACATCAGAAGTTGTGGATCGACAGATGATCTTTCTTTATCTGCTTTTTTGATAGATTATGACACGTAGCACCAAAAACAGCCAACAAAAGTGAATCTACAGATATTATTTACATTACTGAGTGTTATCAACAAATCTTCATATATGGTGCGTCCCCTTGATTGGTATTCTACGTAAATGTTCCATGACATCGACAACGTTCCTTTACGGTGTATGCACTTTTTGAAAATTGAAATCAGTGCTTCCTAGAATTTTGGTTAACTCAGACATGAGCTGTGATGTCAGCGGTTTAATAGTAGCATGCTTTCGTTCTAGTAAGGAACCAGCTGTATCATCAGCATTGTTGGTGTCTCCTATTGCCATTCCTCTTCCCTTAATATTGTCAACAGTACTTTGAGCATGTAATAATTCTTTGACAGTATTTACAGGTTGCTGGTTTCATGATACATATGTGCCTGATGCCCTTTAGAAAAGTTGCGAGCTTTTTCTTGTGGACTGGAGCTGATATATATTACGAGTGTGAGATATTCCGTTCTTCACGAGATATTGAATATGGTTCTTTCCATGCTGTCAAAAATTGGAACAGCTTTCTGACATTTGATGCTGGCATGCATTCATTGGCTAATATATTATTGAGCCTGACCTTTTTCTGAAAGATTTTCTTTACCTTCGACAAACTGCAGCATTTGTTGGATGCTAGTTTCCGTTTGACTTCAGAACCTTTCTGTTGCTCGTGGTACATTATCAGCTCATAATCAGCTTGTGTAATATTCTGTAGTCTATGAAATGTTTCTCGAATGAAAAGGATCTCATGATAAGTGAGCTCCAATTCAGCAATGTAGATTTTTCGTTTTGTTTGGCCAATGAACCCTCCAGTTGACATCTGAGATCTCTTTATCGTCTGTTCGAGAGCCATGTCGACACCATCTGCAAAAAAATTTCAAACTGATCTTCGAACAACAAAATGACCTTTTATGATCACATAAATCTGAGGCTGTAGTCTTTTAAAATCCAAAATTTGCTCTAGGAACAGTGAACGCTATTTTATGTAGGTAATTCTATCAAATACATTAAAACCGACAGTTTCCTTTGCTGTGTGCTGGTAGTGGCTGCAGTTTTCCCTCACCCGTCATCTCTAACGAGGCACTTCAGAAGACTTACTACATGTAAGAATCCTTCCAGATACACTTGCTCTGTTCAGAACGCTGTATATTTTTTTCTGAGTGAAACCATCTAATGATATGAGTGGGATTTCTGATGCTGTTATGATCTCTTGAAACTTGTGCATTTTTTTTCTGTTTTGCTTCTAATTGTGATTTATGCAGCCTCAACCTTCATGGTGCCTAAAAATTATTTCCTTTTCTGTCACTCTACTACTTCCGCCAAATTACGAAATGTATACATGAAAGATTACAAATAAATTCAGCTCGTTATACATCCCAAATTTTTTCTATCTATTTTCTTTCAGATATGACATTGTGAGTTTTTATTTATCCTGTTTTGTTTGATGAGAAAGTTCTTTTTAGTATATAGATTTAATTTTTAAATAATTGCTATGTAAGTTACAGAAGGTTTATGGGACTTTCTTCTCTGTAGGATACATAAGATTGAGAAAAAAAATTATACGAAAGTACAGAATTGGGAATAATTTAACAACAAGGTTTTGTTATTTAATTATAGAGTTTAATTAAATTACTGGTATTATTTCAGTCCCTCATGAACCATTAATATCTTTTATTTTGAAATATATATTTCCAAAATGTATCACATTTTTCACATTTGGAACAGCCTTAACGAGAAGATAAAAATGATGAAGCAGACAGAAGGCATAATATACATATGCTCAAAAATATAACTTCGTGAAAAGCTTAGACCCGAGACTCCAAAAGTTCCCCCTTATCAAGAGTTTTACCTTCTTTTAGGCATGCCTTAACAGGATCTCGAGAGAAAACTCTTCCACCTGCAAATTCCAACAATTCTTGTGGCCAGGGACAGTAGTGAATGTGGTGTGGACTTAAACTAAGATGGAGACTGTAAAGCAATGGATTTAAATTAGCTAAATTCATATTGGGAAGGTTATTACGAAAATTGAGTGAGACGAATTGTCATGGAGTCCCACTGAAGGTAAAATTTTGTTGAGTTTTGAAGGTGAGTTGAACAGATTATTATTATTATTATTATTATTATTATTATTATTATTATTATTATTATTATTATTGTTATTATTATTATTATTATTATTATTATTATTATTATTATTTATTATTATTATTATTATTATTATTATTATTATTATTATTTATTATTATTATTATTATTATTATTGTTATTATTATTATTATTATTTATTATTATTATTTATTATTATTATTATTATTTATTATTATTATTATTATTATCATTATTATTTATTATTTATTACTATTATTATTATTATTATTATTATTATTATTATTATTATTATTATTATTATTATTATTATTATTATTATTATTATTATTATTGTTATTATTATTTATTATTATTATTTATTATTCTTATTCTTATTATTATTATTATTATTATTATTATTATTATTTTTATTATTATTATTATTATTATTATTATTATTATTATTATTATTATTATTATTATTATTATTATTATTATTATTATTATTATTTTTATTATTATTATTATTATTATTATTATTATTATTATTATTATTATTTTATTATTATTATTATTATTATTATTATTATTATTATTATTATTATTATTATTATTATTATTATTATTATTATTATTATTATTATTATTATTATTATTATTATTGCTGCCAATGTTGTTGTTGTTGTTATTATAATTAAATTATAGGAAAGGGCTTATCCTGTAGAAGGCAAACCATTTGATCAAAGGGAAGGGAGCTCCTTGATATTGATGAAGGCTTAAGAGACTTCATCAGTATGAAGGCATTTTTTTCTTAAGGGTTTAGAAGAAGTGAGACATAAATAATTAAGAATTGGAAAAGTGTAAGCAGATGCTTTATGTGAAATAATTAGATTATTTGGGAATTTATTTTTCTCATGTTCTTTTGAATGGTCAGCTCCTATCACATCTTCGACTTCAAAAAAGGTACAGAATCCTTCAAGACTCATCGTCATCTTCAACCCGGGTGGGTTTATCATTCATATAAGTGAAAATTTCAATATATGAGAGATAATAATTTTAGCATAATGTTCATCAGTATTCTTCAGAAACCTCTCATAGTCAAAATTCCTGGTTAACCGGTTGACAGTTGTTTGCACATTCCTCTGTACCTGTATCAAAAACATCAGTTCATCACCTATTTTGTTTACTTCCTTTAACCTTGATTTGGAACATTTTCCTCAAAACCAGAATTAGGTTGGAAGACAGCAGGAACCCTGGGAGGTATTACCATATCTTAATGTGAGTGTGACATAAGTACATCACGAAGAACTTTAGAGTTGAAGATTAATAAAAAAACCAGGAAGTTCTTACCACCAAGTCATAGGAATGTTAAATACATATATATATATATAATAAAAAAAGGCCTATATGTACCCCCTCCTTCTCTCCTTTCTGTTAGAGTGGCTTTGTAAATGGTCCAAGTCGGACCGAAACGTCGTTGTAAGCTGGTTAATTGTGTGATGAAACATACGTATATCAGGAAACAGGATGGTAGACAGCAGTTTTCCAGGAATATTGTCAGGTTATAAGAATGGTAGACAGCAGTCTTCAAGGAGAGAGCATTGTCAAGTTATAAGGATGGTAGACAGCAGTCTTCTAGGAGAGAGCATTGTCAAGTTATAAGGATGGTAGACAGCAGTCTTCTAGGAGAGAGCATTGTCAAGTTATAAGGATGGTAGACAGCAGTCTTCTAGGAGAGAGCATTGTCAAGTTATAAGGATGGTAGACAGCAGTCATCAAGGAGAGAGCATTGTCAAGTTATAAGGATGGTAGACAGCAGTCTTCTAGGAGAGAGCATTGTCAAGTTATAAGGATGGTAGACAGCAGTCTTCTAGGAGAGAGCATTGTCAAGTTATAAGGATGGTAGACAGCAGTCTTCTAGGAGAGAGCATTGTCAAGTTATAAGGATGGTAGACAGCAGTCTTCCAGGAGAGAGTATTGTCAAGTTATAAGGATGGTAGACAGCAGTCTTCCAGGAGAGAGTATTGTCAAGTTATAAGGATGGTAGACAGTAGTCTTCCAGGAGAGAGTATTGTCAAGTTATGAGGATGGTAGACAGCAGTCTTCCAGGAGAGAGTATTGTCAAGTTATAAGGATGGTAGACAGCAGTCTTCCAGGAGAGAGTATTGTCAAGTTATAAGGACGGTAGACAGCAGTCCTCCAGGAGAGAGTATTGTCAAGTTATAAGGATGGTAGACAGCAGTCTTCCAGGAAAGTGTATTGTCAAGTTATAAGGATGGTAGACAGCAGTCTTCCAGGAGAGAGTATTGTCAAGTTATAAGGATGGTAGACAGCAGTCTTCCAGGAGAAAGTATTGTCAGGTTATAAGGATGGTAGACAGCAGTCTTCCAGGAGAGAGCATTGTCAGGTTATAAGGATGGTAGACAGCAGTCTTCCAGGAGAGAGTATTGTCAGGTTATAAGGATGGTAGACAGCAGTCTTCCAGGAGAGAGTATTGTCAGGTTATAAGGATGGTAGACAGCAGTCTTCCAGGAGAGAGCATTGTCAGGTTATAAGGATGGTAGACAGCAGTCTCTCAGGAAAGTGTATTGTCAAGTTATAAGGATGGTAGACAGCAGTCTTCCAGGAGAGAGTACTGTCAGGTTATAAGGATGGTAGACAGCAGTCTTCCAGGAGAGAGTACTGTCAGGTTATAAGGATGGTAGACAGCAGTCTTCCATGAGAGAGTACTGTCAGGTTATAAGGATGGTAGACAGCAGTCTTCCAGGAGAGAGTACTGTCAGGTTATAAGGATGGTAGACAGCAGTCTTCCATGAGAGAGTACTGTCAGGTTATAAGGATGGTAGACAGCAGTCTTCCAGGAGAGAGTACTGTCAGGTTATAAGGATGGTAGACAGCAGTCTTCCAGGAGAGAGTACTGTCAGGTTATAAGGATGGTAAACAGCAGTCTTCCAGGAGAGAGTACTGTCAGGTTATAAGGATGGTAGACAGCAGTCTTCCAGGAGAGAGTACTGTCAGGTTATAAGGATGGTAGACAGCAGTCTTCCAGGAGAGAGTACTGTCAGGTTATAAGGATGGTAGACAGCAGTCTTCCAGGAGAGAATATTGTCAGGTTATAAGGATGGTAGACAGCAGTCTTCCAGGAGAGAGTACTGTCAGGTTATAAGGATGGTAGATATAAGGATGTAGACAACAATCTTCCAGGAGACAGTATTGTCAGGTTATAAGAGTGTGGAATCGAAGTCTCTTCAACTGTGGCGAAATGTGTCATAATCGCTGTTGTTTCTTCCTGCTTCATGAATATCTCAGTAGACGTTTAAACGTTACATTCATAAAATATTGATTTTATTTTCCTGCGTTTTTATTAATAGTTTTATATATGAAAATTTTTATTTTCAAGTTAAAAGGCTTGGTCTGAGACCGAGCCACAGGTAAGATCTTCGTGACTATCGATATATAAAACTATTAAAAGTTAAATAAATCAAAGCATCTGATCAAAACAACACATCTGTGGCACAAACAGAGCATTAATTTCTCCCATTACCATACACAAGAATTCTATGATTCACAATATTCAAAACTGTAAATTTGCCTTATTTTATGTAAGATATTGTGAACAATATCAACATACACTCTTGATTAAATTCTAGATTCTATTTGAGTTAATAAAAATAATAATAAAAGAGGGACTGAAAGGCCATTAAGAGTGAAAGTGCGATAGTGTGTTATATAGAGTTATGTAGAGAGCAAGAGTGTTATATAGAGAGCAAGAGTGTTATATAGAGTTATGTAGAGAGCAAGAGTGTTATATAGAGTTATGTAGAGAGCAAGAGTGTTATATAGAGAGCAAGAGTGTTATATAGAGTTATGTAGAGAGCAAGAGTGTTATATAGAGAGCAAGAGTGTTATATAGAGTTATGTAGAGAGCAAGAGTGTTATATAGAGTTATGTAGAGAGCAAGAGTGTTATATAGAGAGCAAGAGTGTTATATAGAGAGCAAGAGTGTTATATAGAGTTATGTAGAGAGCAAGAGTGTTATATAGAGTTATGTAGAGAGCAAGAGTGTTATATAGAGAGCAAGAGTGTTATATAGAGAGCAAGAGTGTTATATAGAGTTATGTAGAGAGCAAGAGTGTTATATAGAGTTAGGTAGAGAGCAAGAGTGTTATATAGAGAGCAAGAGTGTTATATAGAGTTATGTAGAGAGCAAGAGTGTTATATAGAGTTATGTAGAGAGCAAGAGTGTTATATAGAGAGCAAGAGTGTTATATAGAGAGCAAGAGTGTTATATAGAGAGCAAGAGTGTTATATAGAGAGCAAGAGTGTTATATAGAGAGCAAGATTGTTATATAGAGAGCAAGATTGTTACATAGAAAGCAAGAGTGTGTTATATAGAGAGTTATGTAGAGAGCAAGAATGTTATATAGAGAGCAATAGTGTTATATAGAGAGTAAGAGTGCTATATAGCGAGTAAGAGTGTGTTACACAGAGAACAAGAGTGTTATATAGAGAGTAAGAGTGTTATATAGAGAACAAGAGTGTTATATAGAGAACAAGAGTGTGTAAAATAGAGAGCAAGAGTTTTATATAGAGAGCAAGAGTGTGTTATATAGAGAGCAAGAGTGTGTTATATAGAGAGCAAGAGTGTGTTATATTGAGAAGAAGAGAGTGTTATATAGAGAGCAAGAGTCTTATATAGAGAACACGAGTGTGTTATATAGAGAGCAAGAGTCTTATATGGAGAGCAAGAGTTTTATATAGAGAGAAAGAGTGTGTAATATAGAGAGCAAGAGTTTTATATAGAGAGCAAGAGTGTGTTATATAGAGAGCAAGAGTGTGTTATATAGAGAGCAAGAGTGTGTTATATAGATAACAAGAGTGTGTTATATAAAGAGCAAGAGTCTTATATAGAGAGCACGAGTGTGTTATATAGAGAGCAAGAGTCTTATATAGAGAGCAAGAGTGTGTTATATAGAGAGCAAGAGTCTTATATAGAGAGCACGAGTGTGTTATACAGAGAACAAGAGTTCTATATAGAGAACAAGTGTGTTATACAGAGAGCAAGAATGTTATATAGAAAACAAGAGTGTGTTATATAGAGAGCAAGAGTGTGTTATATAGAGAGCAAGAGTGTGTTATATAGAGAGCAAGAGTGTGTTATATAGAGAGCAAGAGTGTGTTATATAGAGAGCAAGAGTGTGTTATATAGAGAGCAAGAGTTTTATATAGAGAACAAGAGTGTTATATAGAGAGCAAGAGTGTTATATAGAGAAGTGTTATATAGAGAGCAAGAGTGTTATATAGAGAAGTGTTATATAGAGAGCAAGAGTGTTATATACAGAGCAGGAGTGTGTTATATAGAGAGCAAGAGTGTTATATAGAGAGTAAGAGTGTTATACAGAGAGCAAGAGTGTTATATAGAGATCAAGAGTGTTATATAGAGATCAAGAGTGTTATATAGAGATCAAGAGTGTTATATAGAGATCAAGAGTGTTATATAGAGAGTAAGAGTGTTATATAGAGATCAAGAGTGTTATATAGAGAGCAAGAGTGTTATATAGAGAGCAAGAGTGTTATATAGAGAGCAAAAGAGTTATATAGAGAGCAAGAGGGTGTTATATAGAGAGCAAGAGTGTTATATAAAGAGCAAGTGTGTTATATAAAGAGCAAGAGTGTTATATAGAGAGCAAGAATGTTATATAAAGAGCAAGACTGTTATATAAAGAGCAAGAGTGTTATATAAAGAGCAAGAGTGAATGTTACCTTGACTAAGAAAGTTCTTGTGTACAAAAAAATAGAAGGAAAATAAATAACGACTGAGAGAAATAAACTAGAAGAAAGAAAAAATTTGATAAAAATATGAGAATAAGAGTAAGAAAGAAAATAATTTACATAGAATAAAATTTAAAGACAAACAAAGAAAATTTGAAGACAACGACTGACAGAGCAGAAGCAAGCTGGTGAGAGTCCAATGAAAATCAATTGTTTGGGGGGAATTCATTGATGGAATCATAATTTCGTGCAATTGCCTGTCTCTCATTATAATTAATTACTTATTATTATTTAATCGGATAATCAGTGTGAGGTAACGGTAGGCCAAATTTATCACAGGAGGGTTATAATTTATATATATATATATATATATATATATATATATATATATATATATATATATATATATATATATATATATATATATATATATATGTATGTATGTATGCAATAAGAGCACAGTAAACAGGTGATTTCAGAATATGCAAAACAACCACTCAGAAAGAATAGAGAAATTCCAAGCGCTTTCATGACTACTCACATTATCAAGGAACTATGAAAGTAAAGCATCCAAGGAAGCTATATAAGGGGTCTGGCCAGCACCTCACTATCAGATCTCACAACGGTTAAACACCTGACGCGCGCCGACCCAACTTGGATAGGTCCTTTGCACAACTCACCCACAAACTATTCTACCCATGAAAATTTAAAAATTATTATTTGTCCAGTGTATTATTAAATTCTTCCCAAATTCTATTAATTATAAATGGATCTAATTTATATAAACCAAAGGAAATATTCATATTATTGTCAAAACTGCTTTTTATGAAACAAGATTCAATTATATTCCTGTCGACCATGGACTTGCTTGATACTACTTTCTCAACTTTTTGAAAATCAATTGGATGGTTAAAATCTCTTACATGAATAAATAGAGCATTGGAATCTTGTCCAGTTCTAATGCTATATTTATGTTGTTTTAATCTTAGTTCGAGATTTTTACCAGTTTGACCGTAATAAACTTTGTCGCAAATTTTACAAGGAATCTTATAGACACATCCGTCAGCATTTTGGGGGGAATTCTTTATCAAAAGCTTTTTTACTGTATCAAGATTTTTGAATACAACTTTAATATTAAAAGTCTTAAGAAGAGAAGGCATATCAACCAAGTTTTCATGGTAAGGGAGAGCCAACATATTTTTAGTTGAATAAGGCTGGTTGTCCCTTTTTGGATTGCAAAAAGTATTTCTAGCAACTTTAAAAGATTTATCAATTACATTTCTTGGGTATTTTAAATCATTACCTATTTCATAAATTTTGGATATTTCCTCATCTATGAACTCAGGACTACAAATTCGTAAAGCTCTCAAAAACATTGATGAGAAAACAGACAGTTTGACTCTATCTTGATGCGAGGAATAATAGTGGACATAGGAACAGTTATTTGTAGGTTTTCTGTAAATTTTAAATTTGAATTCATTATTACCCTTAATAATTAAAATATCTAGAAAAGGCAATGAGTTATTTTCTTCAAACTCAACAGTAAAGTTTATAGAATGGGCTAAGCTATTTAATTTTTTGAGCATAAGACACAAAATATCATCAACATATCTGAACCATTTAGCTCTAGTAGGGAGGATTGTGTTAAGCAACCTTGTTTCAAAAAATTCCATGTATAGGTTACTAAGAACAGGTGAAAGAGGATTTCCCATTGCCATACCAAACTTCTGAGTGTAAAACTTATCATTAAATACAAATTTTGCATCAACAATGCAAAGTTTAATAAGTTTAATGATAGTAGGAACTGGCAATGGTAAATCATAGTTAACGAGTTCTTCAGATAAGAAACTTAATAAATCATCAACAGGAACTTTCGTAAACAAGGAAGTAACATCAAAACTAACCATGTTAAAATCATTTAAGTCAGTCAAGGAGCTTAATATATCAACCAAGTCTATGTTGTTTTTAACATTAAAGTTAGAAATTTTGCCAACAATAGGGCTCAAAATATCAACAAGCCATATGGATAATTTATATGAAACTGACCCTATGGAGCTAATAATTGGTCTGACTGGATTCCCTGGTTTGTGTGTTTTTATTAGTCCATACATGTAAGGTAAAGATGGATTAGTGGAAGTAAATTGTTTGACTAATTCATCTTTGCCTTTCAGTAGAAGTTTTATTGTTTTATTGAAATTGCTGTTAACGGTTTCTAGGGGATTTTTCCTAAGTTTAGAATAGGTTTCAGTATCATCTAAGAGATTATTAATTTTTTCTTGGCAATCATTTTCTTTCATAATTATATACCATTCCTTTACTAATATTAATTTCATCAGAGGATAAATCAGAAAATTTTTCAAAGTTACAAAAGGCTTTTGCAATTTCAACATTATTAAGTTTTTTTGAAGTTGCAAAACTTAGGCCAAAACCTAGAACAGCAGTTGTATGTTTAACTAAAATTTCATCTGATAAGTTAATTACAAAATTGTTATTAGCATGCTTTGTCCAATCACTATTTTCAATTAAAATGTTTAATTTTCTTTGTAGTTTGTTTTTGAGTTCATTACAAATTCTTCTGAGTTTATTATAGCAATGATCCAACATACTGTGTTTCCATTCTGATGGAATGGCCTGATTAAAAGAGTATTTTTTGAAGGAAGCATTCAAAATATTGAGAAACAAAAAATACTCTTTTAATCAGGCCATTCCATGTATAATTAATAAAATTTGGGAAGAGTTTAATAATACATTGGACAAATAATAAATCTTAATTATTGGGTAGAATAGTTCGTTTGTCTGATGCCGTGAAGAACCTGTCTAGTTGGGCCAGTGGACCTGCTGCAGTGTTCTCTTTCTTATGAATCGTGTCGTCGTGCGCCAGGTGTTGCTTTGTTGTGGATGTGATGGTGAAGTGTGGTCTAGACCCTTTATATGCCTTCCTTTGGTGTATTACTTTTATCGTTCCTTGATAATATGAGTAGTCACGAAAGCGCTTGGAATTTCACTATTATTTCACAGTGGTTGTTTTGTATATATATATATATATATATATATATATATATATATATATATATATATATATATATATATATATATATATATATATATATATATATATATATATATATATATATATGTATATATATATATATATATATATATATATATATATATATATATATATATATATATATATATATATATATATATATATATATATATATACCCCCGGCCGGGGGTATGGTTTGTTTGCAATCGTGTCATTACGATTTCTTGAGTCATGTTGACGGCAGTGAAGGGACTTGAGCTAGAGTTCGTCACGGCCACGCTAGCTGGAGATTCGTCTGTAAAAACTTGCATTTGTGGTCACAGTGGTGCCTGTGCTAACCTTCCTATGGTGTAGAAATATACCTAGTTGGATGAATCTTATTGTGGCTAGCTGGTCTAGTGGCTAACGCGACGGGCTGGAGTTTTGAGACTCTATGACCGCGGGTTCAATCCCGGCCGGGGGTATGATATATATATATATATATATATATATATATATATATATATATATATATATATATATATATATATATATATATATATATGTCGTGCAGAATAGGTAAAATTCGTCAATTAGCAAGAACTCATTTAATACTAAGTCCTTTCTATAACGGTCTCTTGTACACTTAAAGATAGATTTTTTTTTATAGGCCTGAGCTTGCTACCATCTGCAGCTCACAAGACTGCCATCCCCACGAGCCCCTTTGAGGCGGGGTAGATGGCAGACCAGAGGCCTAGCTTCTCCCTACGAGCCCCGTGAGGGCGGGGAATGTGGCTAGGCTTGGGGACACTTGGTCCCAAAGATGAGGAGGTACTTGTACCTCCTCCCATGGGAGACTTAAGTCTCGAGACACTCCCCAGATAGGGAGCCAAGGCCGGGTCACCACTACTTGGAAAAGACCCGGGCCGGGAGAATACCGGCGAATAAAAAAAAAAAAAAAAAAAAAAGATAGATTTTTTCTTATATGTTAATATAAAAATAAATAATTTTGTACTAAAATAACCTTAGAAAACTTACCTAACCTAATTATTACAAGCGCAATTCAATTTAGCCTAATCCATCTCTATGTATACATATTTTTCACACAGTGGCTACTGTACTAGGCACACTTGTGCACCTGCTCGTTAATGTAAATATCTAATCAGCCCATTACATGGCAGCACTTTACAGCCAGTACATCAGAATTGTGAGGAAATGTGATCTAAGTGACTTTGAACGTGGAATGATTGTTGGATCTTTTGGGATTTTCACGGGCAACGGTCTGTAGCGATTACAGAAAATGATGAGTGAAACGTGAAACTTCCAATGAGTGGCAGTTCTATGGGAAAAAAACACTTTTGATAATGATAGAGGCCATAGAAGAATGCTCTGATTGGTTCAAGCTGACAGCAGGGTAACAGTAACTATAATAACTACGTGTTACAACAGTGGTATATAGAAGCGTAGCTCTGAATGCTGAGCCTGTTGAGGTTTAAAATGAATATCCAACAGCAGCGGAAAATCACACCAGGGTCAACTTCTGTCTGCTAAGAATAAGAAACTGAGGCTACAGTTGGCACTGGATCATCTAAACTAGACAAATGAAGACTGAAAAAACACTACCTGGTCTGAAGAATCACGAATTCTGCTGCGACACGCAGAGAGTATGGTTAGAATATGGCGTAAAACTTTGGAATGTGGTGAAACAGGAGATTCACAGTATGAATACGCAGCCGAGAAATATGCTATCATGTCAACATTTACCAGAGTCTCTAAGGAATGTTTCCTGCACTATGTTGGTTCAATACCACGGTAATTCTGGGGTCAAAGAACGGTCATACCCAGAACTAAAAGTGTTTACCTAATGCATATATAGACATATAAATAGAAGGGTAAAAGGGGATTTGATCCGTGCTCCATGCATGTAGTAATAACCCAACGCAATAACCACTCAGCTACAGAGCGGTCAGTAGGATGAATTTACATCCGATGCTTTTGTGACATGACTGTATCCACGCCACCAACTGTGGCCCTACTCTCTCTCTCTCTCTCTCTCCTCCCAGCCACAGAAGCTTTCATTGTAAATGTTCTCTTATCCCTCAATGCCATATATTCAATAAACCCAGGATGAATCACAAAGAACGACTGTCAGAATAAACAGAAAAATGAATAATGACTCGAACTGTGATCTCTGCTTATATTCGGCCCAGCGATATAAACATTCAACCACACGACTGATTTCACAATCAGCACTTGGAGGGAAATTGTATAAAATATTAACGCTTTAATGAAACCCACGGCATGGGCAAAAAATTGTTAATAAAGGATCATTATTCTGCATTTGTGTCGCTGGCAAAGTCACAGGGGGGTCACTGAATCATAGGGTCACAGATTTTAGGGTCACAATTGGTGCCGCTATTTGAAGAGCAAAATGACTCATTAAGTCGAAACCATGGAATGAAACACTGAGGAAAGAGACGTAACACGATCGTGTGTAAATAATTTCATGAACAAAGAATTATAACAGACAGGAACATAGTATCTCCGTCAGGAATCGCTTGTTAGAAATATATGAGATATTCTGAGCTAGTTACACCTATCGACCCAGTTCTATCTGCTGCCTTGTTATACCAGCATATGTTCTCTGTGTCACCTTTATTTTTTTCAGTTATGTATCCAAATCCTCTTTATATTTCTTTAGTGTTTCTGCACTTGTTGAACTAAAATATTCTTGTGTGGCATGCAAGAGTATGTTACAATTTATTCGGAGCATGTACACACACCCATATAGGCTACCTCCCAACCAGCAAACCAGGTGCTAAGGGTTTAATGGTAAGGGTACCCATCGTTAAATCAGTACCTTGGTTTATTAACCAATCACAGGTGGGCCTGGCAAGTGCTGAAGTGACGTGGTATCACGGTCAGCACTTGCCAGACTCGCATAGCCACTGGTTGAGCATGGTTCTCTCTCTCTCTCTCTGGCTTTTGTCTTTGCCCTGATTACCGTGTGGTACACTTGTTTTTCAAACTTTTGTACATAAATAACAAATAGGCACAATACCATGACTTGAACAATACACAAATAACCCACACATAGAAGAGAGGAGCTTACAACGACGTTTCGGTCCGGCTTGGACCATTTACGAAGTCATACTGACTTTGATAAATTAGACACATGTGCAACTCTTGGGTATCTTTATTGAGGAAACGTTTCGCCACACAGTGGCTTCATCAGTCCATACAAAGGAGAATCTTGAAGAACAGGAGGAGAATGAGGTAATCAGTCCCTCAACCTTGAGTCGATGTGGTCAGTCCATCAATCTATTCAAGATTGATGGACTGATGTATGGACTGATGAAGCCACTGTGTGGCGAAACGTTTCCTCAATAAAGATACCCAAGAGTTGCACATGTGTCTAATTTATCAACATGTCGGTTCTCTGAACCATTCATCTACATACTGACTTTATAAATGGTCCAAGTCAGACTAAAACGTCGTCGAAAGCCCCTTTCTTCTATGTGTGGGTTATTTGTGTCTTGTACATAGCATACATAAGTATACATAATATACATACTTGGTGAAGGAAAATACAAGTTAAAGACTACTGCTATGTTTATTTTTGCTCCAAGTCCCAATACGACCAGGTCAACAGGCCATCATTATCTGTGTGCATAATATGGGAAGCCCTGTCCGGGAGCTGGAGCTGAAGCTAGTCTTAGTATCGTTCAGATAGCCTTGCTATTGCTCGATATTATGTGTCAGTTTTGCCATTGCTTCCGTTATTGCGTGTCAGCCTTGAAATCGCTTTCGCTGTTTCAAGTCAGCTTTGCTATTGTGTGTGTGTGTGTATCCCGCAGTCATACTGTGCACTGCTGCTTGTTGTATGTATTGCAAACAGCATGTTAAGTTGGAGTTAATACCACCTACACGAGTCAGGCGAGTGGTGTATTAATTCACTCTACTAAATCTGCCCAAACTTTCTCTACAGCATTGTTGGCGAATTGCTTATTCTGTTGGTATTGAGTATATACAGACTCTTACTGCTGTACAGCTTCGTGACATTACTTGTACAAAGTTGAGAGCTGAAGCAACTATGGCATACCAAACTGAGGCATCTCCCACTATAGGAGCTGTTAATTGCAGATCTCCGCTTAGGTTCCTTCATAATATGGGAGGGACAACACCAGAGCAACCAGACCAGCAGCGTGAAGCAGGTGCATGAGGTTAGTCTCAGGGCGAGTCCACTTCATTGGCGCTCGAGTTAGCTAAACTCAACCTTGAAACAACCTGGAAGCAGCGAGCATAAGCTAGGGAAGAGTTTGAGAGAGAGGAGTGGAGGCAATTCAAGCAGACTATAGATGACTTTAGTGTGCAAAAGGCAGTACAGAAGATGCAGCCTACCCTTTCATGTCTCTTCTACCTTACTTCTGTTACCCTGTCATAGAACTACAATAGGTTTGTGACGCATGATTTTCCTGAAGCCGTGCTGGTTGTTATGTATAAGCCCATTCCTTTCTAGGTGCACCACCACTCATCCATGATAATCTTCTCCATAGCATTACGTAATATACATGTCAACGACACTGGTCTGTAAGTTATCGCAGCCTGTCTGTCTCCTTTCTTAAAAATCGGGGATACATTTGCTGCTTTCCACACCTCAGGTAGTTGCCTTGTTTCGAAAGATTTACTGAAGATTGATGTTAGTGGCACATACAGTGAATCTTCTTCCTCTCTCAGGACCCATCGCCGTCGAGGTATCTAGTGCCCCTAGCAGTTTTTTCACCTCCTCCTCGGTTGTGTGCAAATTGTCGAGCACTTGTTGGTGCACCCTACCGCCTCAGTTTGCTGGAAGCCTCTCTGTCGCCACTGTGAATACCTCCCTGTATGCTCTTTACATACTTCTTGGTCATTCCCTGTGAGCTTCAACTCCTTCCTTCCTCAGCCTTTTTACCTGGTCATTGACAGATGTTTCGCACCTAATGTGGCTGTATAACAAATTTGGTTGGCTTTGGTTTGTGACACTATGTTATTCTCTTATTGACTCTTCATCCATGTATAATAATTTCTGGCTCTTCGGCTCAACTGCCTGTTTTCCTGAGTCTTTGGGTTTCTATATTTTTTCCATACTCTAGGATACTTAGCCCGTTTCCTCTCCACACCTCCTGGTAAACCATGGTATGAACTACTCCACTGCCTTCCTGTACTTTGTGGTCACGTGTTCCATCATTTCATTTACTGTCTTCCATTTACCTCACTTACCCACAGCACCTCATGTAGGAATTGCTTCATACTTGCGTAGTCCTCTTTTTGGAAATTTGGCTTCTCCCATCCTTCTCATACTAATTCACTCTCCATTGTTAATTCTATATATATAAAACTCAAGACCACGTGATTGCTAGCGCCTAGGGGTCTTTCGTTAGTGATATTCCCTATGTGTGAATCGTTCAAGATCAATACGAGGTCCAGCCTGGCTTGTTCATTGTCTCTCTCTCTCTCTGGTTCTGTCCCTAACATATTGATACACAAAGTTTTCCAGTACCGCCTCCAGTGTGTCTGATCTCCACGTCTCTGGTCCCCCATGTACCTCCGGGTTCTCCCAATCAGTCTCCTTGTGGTTGAAACCCCCCATGACAAATAACTTCTCTATTGTTCTTATCATGACCTCATGATATTCAGTGGCAGGTTGTACATTACTTCGATGATCACCTTTGGATCCTCGGTGTGAAATACTCCTACTATGAAGTCATCTGCTTTCCCTCTGTCCATTCCATCCATCTCCTCAAAACTCCACTGGTTTTTGATGAGCAGTGCAACTCCTCCTCCCCCTCTGTTCTCTATGTCTTTCCTCAGGATCTGATATCTAGTTGGGAAGATATCATCTATGATCATCCATATGAGCTTTATTTGTGAGAGCTATATGATGTCCGGGGATGCCTCAATAATTTGCTGTTGCCACTCCTCGCTCTTATTTGTTATTCCATCTGCATTGGTGTAAAAAACCTTCAGGTTCCTTTCCAGTACTGTATTCTGGGAGATGGGAGAGGTTAGTGTGGACTGGGGGTATGGAAGGCAGGGCAGGATATTATGATGATGTTATTACCGCTAAGGGGTTTTGGGTTGTGAAGTGTGGCTTGTTTCTGGTTCTTGTATTTGGTTGGTATGGGGTGTTAGAGGCTGGAGGGGGTTCTGTGAGCACTTGTGTTTTGTGTTTTACTCAGGGCTTAGCTTCCCTGTCTGTTGATTCCTGCACTGTCTCTCTTTCCTTCCACTGGTGTCTTACCATCACTCTCAGTTGTTTCCATTTTTTTAGTGTTCTGTTATGGTTGAGGTATGCTCTCTGATATTTTCGGGAATTCTTTAAACAGAAAACACTTTAACAGTGGTTTCTGTTTTAAGATCTTGTTCTGTTCCACTGCTGTCTGGAATCGCCTTGACTGGGCGATTCCCTCCCTCTGATGCTCTTTTTATCAATCACCTTGCTCTTTACGGTTCTCATTTTTATATTCTGCTTCAGTGTTTCCAGTTCTTCTATCAGGCTCTATATATTTTCCTCAGCCCCTACAGCTCATATCTTCCACTTCTCCCTCTTTCTCTGCAGATAACTTCACCATTGCCTTTCTGCCCATTCTTCCTTGTCAGACCAGCCATCCTCTGTTCTCTTGCCTTTACGTCATACCTTTTGAGAGCCCATTATCTTTTTTTTTATCCTGTTAGGATGCTCCAGTGTCTTGTGTAGAGTTGTGTGTGTGTGTATGTGTGTGTGTGTGTATTTGAATCTGTCTGTCTGGCAATCTGTCGTTGAGAAGGAGGGTCACTTTAAGTACGCTAAACTACACAACTTTACGCTAGGATACACAACTTTATGTACGCTAGGCTACACAACTCCATTGAAGGTTTTTAGAATTATCTTTCACTCTGTTCCAAATCAGTTAAGTATTAACATTTACTATTATAATACGTAATGGGGCACATGAGATATTTCTAAAAACACCCATGTTACACTCAGCATTGCCGATGTAGTTAAAAATTAGTCACTCTATAATACGCAAGCTACCACAACTCATTTGAATTTTTTTTCAGAATTACCTCTCACTCTCTTGCTATTTAACTATGTATCAACAATTATTATTATGATGGTAGGATTGCTGTGCCTTTTTTTATCATAAACTCGCGGGATAACAGGTATATCTTGCTAATTCTGCCTACACTTAGGTCACACTACACATGTGTGGAAAATACTGCATATATTTTCCAGAAATACAGTAGTTATATGTAAATAGATGGCCACACTGTATTTAATAAAATTTATGTTATAAAAAATGGGAAACTGCGCCTGCGCAGAGGAGACTTGCCATGTTTGAACTGGTCAACACGAACGTTAGTGAATAATGGGAAGAATTTTTCGTGCTCTAGAGGTAAAATTGGGCTGACACCTCTCAAATAGGAGGCGAAATTGTTCGATGTGCATTCCTGCATAAATTGAGATATCAGACGACTGGACAAGACAGCTCCAGGAACCTCAGATAAGCTATCTAGATTTGTGTTATAATTCTGGCCAGTATTTTCATAAATTTAGACAGTGAGGTTTTCTGAGTATGATACACCTTGATCTCCAGTCAAATTGGTGAGTGATTTTAAGATATTTTCCTTCTGTTATGTATATGTGTATCTATAATCATTTTTTTAATTTTATTATACAATCCACAAATTTATATATTTACCAGAATTCTTTTTGATGCATCTTTCATTTGTAATTAATAGGTCTAGAGCAACTTGTGGATAAGACAGTTGTAGGTATCGACGGGGGACAATTTTGCGACCTAGGTGTCCCAAATTCCTACTTGTCTATGTAACTGATAAATAATAATTATCTTTGTTATCATTTACTGTTATGTACATAATGAGTTACATTCAGATAAATGTAATTTTCCACATTTAATTTTCCCGTTGGTCCTTCTTGAACCGGAGGTAATTACTGAAGTCATTAATTAGTTAATTACTTAATAATTATACGTGAAATAACAGAAGGAGGTGGATGTTAAGTTCACAAATTTACTTAATGTGTAGTGGATTATAATTATTACAATATTAATTTGGACAAGTCAAGTATGACTAAAGATTATATTAATGTGTATAATATTAATTTTGCTATGCCAAATTCTGGCAAGGATTTATATTAATATGTATAATATTAATTTGATAAGACAATTCTGGCCAAGATTTATATCAGTGTATGTGTAATTGATAAGCCAAGTGTAGCTAATTATATTATTATTATTTTTTTTTTTTTTTTTTTTTTTTTTTTTATTATTATCACACTGGCCGATTCCCACCAAGGCAGGGTGGCCTGAAAAAGAAAAACTTTCACCATCATTCACTCCATCACTGTCTTGCCAGAAGGGTGCTTTACACTACAGTTTTTAAACTGCAACATTAACACCCCTCCTTCAGGTAGTAGGTTGGTAGACAGCAACCACCCAGGGAAGTACTACCGTCCTGCCAGATGACTGTGAAACAAAAACCTGTAACTGTTTTGCATGATGGTAGGATTGCTGGTTTCTTTTTCTGTCTCATAAACACGCTAGATAACAGGGATATCTTGCTACTCCTACTTACACTTTGGTCACACTTCACAGACACGCACATGCATATATATATATACATACATCTAGATTTTTCTCCTTTTTCTAAATAGCTCTTGTCCCTTTTTATTTCTTCTATTGTCCATGGGGAAGTGGAAAAGAATCTTTCCTCCGTAAGCCATGCGTGTCGTATGAGGCGACTAAAATGCCGGGAGCAATGGGCTAGTAACCCCTTCTCCTGTATACATTTACTAAAAAAGAGAAGAAGAAAAACTAATTATATTAATGTGTATAATATTAATTTTGCTATGCCAAATTCTGGCAAGGATTTATATTAATTTGTATTATATTAATTTTGATAAGCAAAGTCTGGCTAAAGGTTTGTTTGTATTAATGTACATTTAAAATTTATATTATAATTTTCTTACACATATTTGATAAGCTCAAGTAGCTAGGATTTATTCAAAGGTAAGTTGTATCAGTGTTGTAAGTTGTAATCAGTGTTATTAACTGAGTTGAATTTAATACATTACATCATGGCTGAAAATGAGGAAATTAATGTAGAAGACAAACATATGGAATATAGAGCAAAAAAAGCATCACTGCATGCTAGAAAGGGTCATGTAACCAAGGCATATAATAAATGTTTGGAATTAATGAATCAAGAAACTGTGAATACTGATGATTTAAAATTGTATTTAGATGCTTTGGGGAATAGATATGATTCATACAAATTATATTACAACAAATATGAAGGAGATTTATTAGTAAACTGTGTAGATGAGACTGAAGTAGATCTTATGATTAATCAGTATTATGAATTAGAGGAAAAGATTCTTTCTTGTAAAAGTCAGGCCTTGAATAAATTAAAATGTGTAAACCAGGAAGTTAATCAGTCTGCTCCAACAAATAAGATGTCTTTGCCAAAACTCACAGAATTATGTTTACCTGTATTTAATCCTGGAGAAAATTGGGAGGAATTTTGGTCAATTTTTAAAGCAGCTGTGCATGATATGAGTGATCTAGCCTGTGTAACTAAATTATTTTACCTCAAAGGACAGGTAAGAGGAGATGCTCACATACTCATACAAGCCTTTCCCAATGTAGATGACTCTTACAAGGAAGCAGTTGACTTGTTGAAAGTCACTTATGGTAATATAGAACAAAGTAGGTTGGATCTAGTGAATATCATTGTTAATTTAAAATCTCCAGATCACACTTACAAAGGTTTACAGCAGTTTAGAGTTAAACTGGAGAGCACTCTCAAAACTTTAAGTAATAAATATAATCTGAAGGAATCAGACTGGTTATTGAGTGCCATGGTACAGAATAAATTAAGCTGCAAAACACTTGAATGGTTCTTAAACAAATATCACAAGGGTTATTTTGGTCTGGAGGAAATAAGACTAGGTCTACAAGAATTAATTGTGCAGTTGCAGACCAGCCAACTTTAAAGATGCAGCACATAATAACTCTGAGGTATCTGTCAAGTTTCACAAAGGGAAAAATTATCCCAATGTTAATAATCAAAATTCATTTCCTAAAAAGAGTTGCATAGGGGCATATCAAGTAGCAGGAATCAGAAATAATGATTCTCCACAAGGTAAGAAGAATAAGTACCCTCCTAAGAGTAGCCCAGTTAATAAGAAACCAGTCAGAGAAAAGAGAGATTGTCTCTTCTTCAAGGGTACTCATTTTTCTAAGAATTGCAATGCATACAAATCATGGAATGATAAAGTTGAAAGATTGGAGGAACTTGACAGATGTATCAGGTGTTTAGGTAATCACAATGTAAAGGATTGTCATGCCAAATTAAACAACTGTTATCAATGTCACAAAGGAAGACACCATATAGTCATGTGTAAGGGTCTATGTGATAATGTTGATAATAATGATAATGTTGACAATCCTGACACAACAGTAGCTAATGTAAAAATTGCTGCTAATGTTAATAATGATGGTTTTGCTGAAGTAGCCTTACCTGTGTTATAGGTAAAAATTGATGATAAAAGGCATAAATCAAAAAATGTAAATGCATTATTGGACCAGGGATCCCAGCGTATTTTCATAAAACGTAAATGTCTTGATGGTATGAAAGTACAGATGGGAGATCCCACAACTTTAAAATTATCGGGTTTTCTCTCGGATAAAAGGGCTCAATTGTATGACACTGTTTATGTAACTGTCAGGTTGGGCAATGAGAAAAAACGTGTTAATGCAGTAATGTAGATAGACTTCCAGATAAAATATCTATAGTAGGACTTAGTAAAGCTACAGAAAGACTTTCACATAATGTAAATTTAGCACCTTCTGGTATAAGTGATGATTCTGTAGGCCCAATAAATATTTTGATAGGTAGTGACTATTATGCCTCCTTTGTAAAGGGTATGGTAAAGAAATGTGGTGTCACCCTTTTGAAGACTGCAGGAGGCCATGTAATGTATGGTAGGATTCCTCGTAATAATAATTCATGACTAGAGGAAACTACAAATACCATAACTGTGTGTCTTACTCATGAAATCGCGCCCCAGTATAATTCTTCCATAGAGGATGGTGTTGAGCCAGTGCACAAATTGTGGGAATTAGACAGCATTGGAATAAATGTAAATGAAGAAAGTCCAGACGATTCTTTTACTTAGGAACAATACCTGAGAGATGTAAAATTTGAATCTGGACAATACTGGGTACGACTTCCGTGCAGACTGAACCATCCAGAATTGCCAACTAATTACAGAATGGCATATGAACAATTAAAGGCTCAGCTCTGCGAACTGAGTAAGACACCAGAATTGTTAACTGCCTATAATGATATAATTGCTGAACAATTAATTAATAAATTTACAGAAGAGGTACCTCCTGAGCAAGCCAAAATTTATGGTCACTCTTTGCCACATCACGGAGTGAAGAAGGATTCTAAGACCACTCCTCTGAGGATTGTGTTTAATTGTAGTGCCAAGAGTAACAAAAAATGTACCTAGTTTAAATGACTGTTTGATGACAGGTCCGTCGTAGATGGAAGAATTAGGAGATATCTTATTAAATTTCACGATGAAGAATTATGCCTTTACTGCTGACATAAGTAAAGCTTTCCTAAGAGTGGGTTTACAAGAGGCTGACCAGGATTGTACCCGCTTCTTATGGCCTGAGAATCCTAGTGACCCATTTAGCCCTCTGAAAACCTTTCGCTTTAGGAGCTTATTATTTGTGCTACATCCAGTTCGTTCCTACTTAAAGCGACGATAAATGTACACCTTAAACGTATGAAAAGTCCATTAAGTAAAGTAATGAGCAAACAATTTTATGTGGACAATTTCCTGGGTGTGACGTCAACTGAAGAGGAACTGTTAATGTCTTACGGAGAGGCTAATAAAATAATACAAAGTGCAAATATGCCTCTGAGGGAATGGAATAGTAATTTGTCCAAATTAAGGAACAAAATAAGTAAAGATTAGCCTGGAGATGAAGTGCCAAAATGTAGTAATGCATTGGGATTAACTTGGGATACTGAGAGAATTTTTCGTGCTCTAGAGGTAAAATTGGGCTGACACCTCTCAAATAGGAGGCGAAATTGTTGAATGTGCATTCCTGCATAAATTGAGATATCAGACGACTGGACAAGACAGCTCCAGGAACCTCAGATGAGCAATATAGATTTGTGTTATAATTCTGGCCAGTATTTTCATAAATTTAGACAGTGAGGTTTTCTGAGTATGATACACCTTGATCTCCAGTCAAATTGGTGAGTGATTTTAAGATATTCTCCTTCTGTTATGTATATGTGTATCTATAATCATTTTTTTAATTTTAATATACAGTCCACAAATTTATATATATATACCAGAATTCTTGTTGATGCATCTTTCATTTGTAATTAATAGGTCTAGAGCAACTTGTGGATAAGACAGTTGTAGGTATCGACGGGGGACATTTTTGCGACCTAGGTGTCCCAAATTCCTACTTGTCTATGTAACTGATAAATAATAATTATCTTTGTTATCATTTACTGTTATGTACATAATGAGTTACATTCAGATAAATGTAATTTTCCACAACATACATATACAAGTATATATATTTACACACCCATCTGGATTTTCTTACTGGTTCTTGTTCTTCTTTATTTCCTCTTATATCTATGGGTGAGCGGAAAAAAATGCTTCCTATGTATGCTATGCGTGTCGTAAGAGGCGAGTAAAATGTCAGGAGCAAGGGGCTAGCAGCCCCTTTTCATGTATAAATTAGTAATTTCTCTTTAGGTCACTCTGCCTCAGTGGGATATTGCCGGTTCGTTGAAAAAAAAATTATTATATCATAAACTGATGCACATGAGATATTTTAAAATCACCCATAGACACACTCATGACTGCCCATGTAGACGAAAATTAATCCTAATTATTTAGTTATCGTAATGATTTACTAAATATTCTGTCAGTGCTGCCCCCAGTTATACCCTGGCATCCCCTACTTACACCCTAGCACTCAGAGGTTGGGAGAGATTGATCCCAAATTTCTCCCAGAAATAGACGAGTATTTAGCATTTACAGTCACGACATAGTTGAAATCTCCCTCTTGGTGTCTTCATATAATGTCGTATCACTTTCTATACTCTTCATATCATACATTCCAGTTTTTGTCACTGACACAATCCCATCAATACCCTGGTATTCACACGTTTTTTCTTATTATTGTGGTCATAACCTGGGCTATATAATATTAACTATTCACAGATCACTCCTGGCAGCACCAACTGCCGGAGAGCTGATTGTTTTGTTTTATATTTCTTTCTTTTCCAAATCACTCATTAATGATTATCACTGCACTATAGCTTTCACTGACCAGGTATTTACACACTTTTTTCTGATTAAGGTCACAACCTTGACCTGTCTGGTAACACACTGCCAGCAGCGCTGACCAGCCGCCTCCCTGTCCTTCATTCAGCTTCCAGTAAAAAAGTCCCACACTTAGATTTTTATTTTTTTGACCTTATCACCCTTATCAGTGAACATACCTACTCTTGTAGGTATGTTCACTGACTCTGTGATGCAAAATTACTACTGACAATACACAAATAACCCGCACATATGAGAGAGGAACTTACGACGACGTTATTGTTATTTAGTTACTACTGACAATATTCTAGGACAGTAACTAGAACGCTAAAATGCTGGGAGCATTGTTAAAGAACGCTGCCTCACGCGTGCGTATGTGTATACGTACATGTGTGCCCGTGCGTGAGTTCGGGCTTGTGTGCGGGAAAAAGCGGTCGTGTACAATGGACATTGTGAGAGTGAGAAAGCTGGATAGCAAGGAGCGGACGCTGGCTTTCCAGTGCTGGACTCAGACAAGTAATTTGTCATTTTATTAGTAAGAGAAAAAGCTTGATGATCTTTTTTCATTTATAAGATGACCAGATCAGTGGTGCTGTTCTTATGGCAGAGCAATGTGTGTGTCAGGACACGTGAAGGTAAGATAGATGACAGCCATCTTAGTCACGGCAGCATGCACCTCTAGCTTGGAACTACTTAATTCAGTTATTTCAATGAATAAATGTAAGCTCTTGTTAGCTTTATGTTTTGTTAGGGAAAAAAAAAACACCTGACACCTCTTTGTCGTGGGAAATGGTCCTAAAATGGTGTCATCTGACACTAGTTAAGTTGGGGTAACAGTTGCCTCTGTGTGATTACCTGGAGATAGTTCCGGGGGTCAACGCCCCCGCGGCCCGGTCTGTGACCAGGCCTCCTTAGGTCAGTGTCCCAGGATGCGACCCACACCAGTCGACTAACACCCAGGTACCCATTTTACTGATGGGGAACATAGACAACAGGTGGAAAGAAACACGTCCAATGTTTCTACTCTGGCTGGGAATCGAACCCAGGCCCTCACCGTGTGAAGCAAGAGCGTTTATCGTAAAGGGTTCTTGAATGGAGATATCGTAGGTTGAAAGTAGACACACTTGTAGGATGGTAAATGTATTGTCAGACTGAGATGAGGGATGGAGCCCCAGCTGCCTTGCCTGTCTACGCCTGGAACGTCTGCCGCCGAGTGAGGCCGGGACAGGGGCATGAGCCCACACATCTGTATCCCGTGACGTCACACAAAGCCAGAGGCCTACAAGGGATCTAGTGTCTAAAGCACATGGACGATGCTAATATGCTATGCTATATAATACTGGGAATACAGGGATCAGCAACTATGCTGACACGTTAACCACCAGGCCACCAGAGCCTGTGGGTGTGGGTGTGAGTGTGTAAAAGTTTTCTCTTCAGGAGACTGCGTACTGAGACGGATCACATATTAATAATATATTAAGCAGCTTCTCCAAGGAGCATCATTGATACAGAAGTCAAGTTACCAATAACGTCCCTATGGTTAACCCCGAAAACTGCCGATGTATGATTTCCTACGGTCTGCATAAATGGTACAAAATTGAAGCTTCAAATTGGACGAAAACTTTTAATAATAATTCCATATTTATACTCTCTATAAGTTTGTTTCGTAAGTATTAATAACTTCTGTATAATGTCAGCATTTGGTTAGATTGTCGTGTGGGGTTCGAATGCTGGAATTGGGTATAAACACACATATTGGATTGCTGGTAACTTATAATTATGAGTACTAAAGGAGGAGAGCCAAGCCTGACCTGTCATCTCTCTAACGTCTAGACTTGAACTACCATACCGTGCCGTGCCCGGAGGGCAAGCAGCATTCAGACATCATGCTATGGTCAGCAGAATGACTCAGCAATGGTCAGTGATCACGTAGGGAGACGGTGAATCAGTAACGGTTGGTATGAGTCACATACTACTGACACTACTGGTAACTGATACCACTGAGAGCTCGGCGACACTGAGAAAATTGTGTAGAAATTGACTAATTGGAAAAAGTTTGAAAATGAACATGTTCAAATGAATGTTAAAATACTATTAAGATAAACTTTCATAAGTATTAATAACTTCCGTATCATATCGCCACTGAATTAATTTGCGTAGAAATTAACAAACTGGAACAAGTTTGAAATTAAATAGGATGTTCAAAGGAGCGTTAAAATACTATTGATTAAATAACTAAAACATTGTAGCAGAGCGTGGTTTCGATCCACGGACCTCTGGGTTATGGGCCCAGCACGCTTCCACTGCGCCACTCTGCTTGACGTGAACTTTCATAAGTTAATTAACTAAAAATTAGAGTTATAATAATAACTCATTTGTTGACTATACTCGCCGGGTGCGTCCCGGCCTGGGTTTTCTTATTATGGTGAACCAGTAACATTATTAATAGCTTAACATGACTCGCGAAATCGTAATGACACGATTGCAAACAAACCATACCGGTCTGGAGTTTTGAGACTCTCTGACCGCGGGTTCAATCCCGCCCGTGGTATGGTTTATTAATAGCTTAGATTTCACTTTAGTATATATAATTACTAATAGAAAATTTATACTAAAATATAAGAAAAGTGACAGTAATCGATGGAAACTCTCTTGCATCGCTGGCCACGGCCAAAAAAGCAACGAGACAATGGTGCGAGACAATGGCGTCTGAATAAAAGACATTTGTAATTGAATTGTTCATCATCGGGTTACTCTGTATGTGTCGTCTTTAACAGTCATGAAGTATCTGCCACCAAGGACTGTGAACAGAAACAGTAGCATTTAACAGTCATCAACCCTAAGGAAGAAAGCCGACTTTCTGTCAAAAAGGTATAACAAACAGAACTTTATCAACATGATTATCCGAGGCAAGCTGGTGTCCAGATTATTCTTGCTGACGTGGTTATTGTGCGCAAGGCTTACGAGAGACGTGGGCAAACTGCGGTTCCTGACACTACTCTGTGCGACTCCCTAGACAATATATATATATATATATATATATATATATATATATATATATATATATATATATATATATATATATATATATATATATATATATATATATATATATATATATATATATATATATATTATTATTTTTTTATTATCACACTGGCCGATTCCCACCAAGGCAGGGTGGCCCGAAAAAGAAAAACTTTCACCATCATTCACTCCATCACTGTCTTGCCAGAAGGATGCTTTACACTACAGTTTTTAAACTGCAACATTAACACCCCTCCTTCAGAGTGCAGGCACTGTACTTCCCATCTCCAGGACTCAAGTCCGGCCTGCCGGTTTCCCTGAATCCCTTCATAAATGTTACTTTGCTCACACTCCAACAGCACGTCAAGTATTAAAAACCATTTTTCTCCATTCACTCCTATCAAACACGCTCACGCATGCCTGCTGGAAGTCCAAGCCCCTCGCACACAAAACCTCCTTTGCCCCCTCCCTCCAACCTTTCCTAGGCCGACCCCTACCCCGCCTTCCTTCCACTACAGACTGATACACTCTTGAAGTCATTCTGTTTCGCTCCATTCTCTCTACATGTCCGAACCACCTCAACAACCCTTCCTCAGCCCTCTGGACAACAGTTTTGGTAATCCCGCACCTCCTCCTAACTTCCAAACTACGAATTCTCTGCATTATATTCACACCACACATTGCCCTCAGACATGACATCTCCACTGCCTCCAGCCTTCTCGCTGCAAGATTCATCACCCACGCTTCACACCCATATAAGAGCGTTGGTAAAACTATACTCTCATGTTCAGTGTTCAGTGGTCAGTCGTCACGTGAGGTCACAGACCCTGAGCTGCTTTGGGGATTAGCGTGGACGGTTACAAAGCATGGCTTGCTTCTGCAGTGTTTTAAAAACTGAGTTTGGAGAGTTGAAGGAGGAGGTCTTGCTTCTCCAGGAGGAGATTAGGAGGCTGAAGGTCCACCTCAATGGGCCTGGGAGAGAGTGTGAGGTGGTTGGAGATGTGGGGAATGAGGCTTCTAGCAGTGAGGTGCAGTCTGTCTCTCACTGTGAGGAGGCTGTAGGTGGGGAGGTAGCAACGGGTACCAGCAGTGAGGTGCAGCCCAGCACCTGCTACAAGTGGCGAGTTGTTCACAGTAATGGGAGGCGCATCAGAGTAAGGAAAGTTAAGAGTGAAGATCTGAAGGTAGGAAATCGCTTCTCTGTTCTCCAGGATGAATGTACTTCAGTGGCCAGTGAAGGTAAGGGTACTACTGCCCCTGCTTATGAAGGTAAGCGCATTCTTGTGGTTGGTGACTCTCAGGTAAGATATGTTGACCGTGCTTTTTGTAATAGGAATAAGAAGATGAGAGATAGAGTGTGCTTCCCTGGAGCTGGTGTTGGGGACATTGTCAACAGACTGGATAATATCATGTCAGGTAATGGGAACAAGCCCATTATCTGTCTCAGTGCTGGTGGAAATGATATTGGGAAGGGTAGGAGAGAAGAGCTGCTAGATAAGTACAGGTCAGCTATAGATTTCATTAAGTCTAAGGGAGGGATCCCAATCATATGTAGCATCTTGCCTAGAAGGGGAGTAGGAAATGAATGGTTGTCTAGGGCAATTGGTGTAAATTGCTGGCTAGACAGATACTGCAAGGAACTTGCAATCCCATTCATTGACAACTGGAACAACTTTTATGGCAAACATGATATGTATGCAAGGGATGGGGTTCATCTCTCTGGGGCAGGGGTGGTAGCACTTGCAGACTCGATTGAGAAGGCCATTGGTGAAATGCCTATGATTTTAAACTGATGGAAGATAGAGGTATGGGTGTGTGTGGGAAACAAGCAGGTTGCAACACTAGGGTTGGAAACAGTAAATGTATAAAAGGCATTCAGCATGAAGTTATAAATAAAGACAATAGAACAGGTCAGAAAACAAAGGGGGACAGCAGAGGGCAGCAAGGGACTAGCTCCCTTAAGGTTTACTATACTAATAGCAGGAGTGTTAGAAATAAGATAGATGAGCTAAGATTAATTGCAAGTGCAGGAAACATAGATATTATTGCTATAACAGAGACCTGGCTCAATCTGAAAGATAGAGAGATGCCATCTGAATGTCACATACAAGGCTATAAATTATTCCACACTGACAGGGTCAACAGGAAAGGTGGTGGAGTAGCGATGTATGTCAGAGACAATTTAAATTGTTGTGTTAGACAAGATATTAAATTAGAAGCGTCAGCCACTGAATCTGTTTGGTTACAGCTTCTCGAGGGCCGAGAAAAACTAATTTTGGGTGTGATTTACAGGGCCCCAAATCTTGATAGGGAGTGCAGTAAACTTCTATGGGACGAAATTCGTAAGGCATCTACATACGAAAATGTTGTGCTAATGGGAGATTTCAACTATAGACAGATTGACTGGAGCAATTTGACAGGAAATTTAGAGTCGGGTGACTTTCTTGATACGATCCAGGATTGTTTTTTAAAACAGTTTGTGACAGAGCCAACTAGGGGAAATAACCTCCTTGACTTGGTTCTTGCCAGTAGGGAAACACTAATTAATAATCTTGAGGTTAATGATGAGCTTGGGGAGAGTGATCACAAATCACTCAGTTTTAACATATCATGGAATTCCCCTAATAATGGCAATCAAGTCTCCGTCCCTGACTTTCGCTTGGCTGATTTCATAGGACTGAAAAATTACTTAGGTGGGCTGAACTGGAATGACCTGACTAGGGGTCAGGTAGGTGGTGATGGTTGCCGATATGATGCTTTCCAGGGCATAGTTCTAGCTGCTCAGTCAAATTATGTTCCAAATAGGGAAATCAGATCAAACAAAAATGATCCTAAATGGATGAACAATAGATTAAAATATCTGATTGGTCAAAAGAGAGGCATATATAGGCAAATCAAAAGAGGAGAGGGGCAATTAAGAAATCGATATATTCAGTTAAAGAGAGAAATAAAAAAGGGAATTAGAAAAGCAAAAAGAGATTATGAGGTTAAAGTTGCAAGAGAATCGAAGACTAACCCAAAAGGATTCTTTCAGGTATACAGAAGTAAGATCAGGGACAAGATAGGCCCACTCAAAAGTTCCTCGGGTCAGCTCACTGACAGTGATAAGGAAATGTGTAGAATTTTTAACACATACTTCCTCTCAGTTTTTACACAGGAGGATACCAGTGATATTCCAGTAATGATAAATTATGTAGAACAGGACGATAATAAACTGTGCACTATTAGGGTCACAAGTGACATGGTCCTTAGGCAAATAGATAAATTAAAACCTAACAAATCCCCAGGCCCTGATGAACTGTATGCAAGGGTTCTAAAGGAATGTAAAGAGGAGCTTAGCACACCTTTGGCTAATCTTTTCAACATATCACTACAAACTGGCATGGTGCCAGATAAGTGGAAAATGGCAAATGTGATACCTATTTTCAAAACAGGTGACAGGTCCTTAGCTTCGAACTATAGACCAATAAGCCTAACCTCCATAGTGGGAAAATTTATGGAATCAATAATTGCCGAGGCAGTTCGTAGCCACCTTGAAAAGCATAAATTAATCAACGAATCTCAGCATGGTTTTACAAAGGGACGTTCCTGCCTTACGAATTTATTAACTTTTTTCACTAAGGTATTTGAGGAGGTAGATCATGGTAACGAATATGATATTGTGTATATGGACTTCAGTAAGGCTTTTGACAGGGTCCCACATCAGAGACTATTGAGGAAAATTAAAGCACATGGAATAGGAGGAGAAATTTTTTCCTGGATAGAGGCATGGTTGACAAATAGGCAGCAGAGAGTTTGCATAAATGGGGAGAAATCAGAGTGGGGAAGCGTCACGAGCGGTGTTCCACAGGGGTCAGTGTTGGGCCCCCTGCTGTTCACAATCTACATAAACGACATAGATGAGGGCATAAAGAGCGACATCGGCAAGTTTGCCGATGACACCAAAATAGGCCGTCGAATTCATTCTGACGAGGACATTCGAGCACTCCAGGAAGATTTGAATAGACTGATGCAGTGGTCGGAGAAGTGGCAGATGCAGTTTAATATAGACAAATGCAAAGTTCTAAATGTTGGACAGGACAATAACCATGCCACATATAAACTAAATAATGTAGATCTTAATATTACGGATTGCGAAAAAGATTTAGGAGTTCTGGTTAGCAGTAATCTGAAACCAAGACAACAGTGCATAAGTGTTCGCAATAAAGCTAATAGAATCCTTGGCTTCATATCAAGAAGCATAAATAATAGGAGTCCTCAGGTTGTTCTTCAACTCTATACATCCTTGGTTAGGCCTCATTTAGATTATGCTGCACAGTTTTGGTCACCGTATTACAGAATGGATATAAATTCTCTGGAAAATGTACAAAGGAGGATGACAAAGATGATCCCATGTATCAGAAACCTTCCCTATGAGGATAGACTAAGGGCCCTGAAACTGCACTCTCTAGAAAGACGTAGAATTAGGGGGGATGTGATTGAGGTTTATAAGTGGAAGACAGGAATAAATAAAGGGGATGTAAATAGTGTGCTGAAAATATCTAGCCTAGACAGGACTCGCAGCAATGGTTTTAAGTTGGAAAAATTCAGATTCAGGAGGGATATAGGAAAGTACTGGTTTGGTAATAGAGTTGTGGATGAGTGGAACAAACTCCCAAGTACCGTTATAGAGGCCAGAACGTTGTGTAGCTTTAAAAATAGGTTGGATAAATACATGAGTAGATGTGGGTGGGTGTGAGTTAGACCTGATAGCTTGTGCTAACAGGTCGGTTGCCGTGTTCCTCCCTTAAGTCAATGTGACCTGACCTGACTAGGTTGGGTGCATTGGCTTAAGCCGGTAGGGACTTGGACCTGCCTCGCATGGGCCAGTAGGCCTTCTGCAGTGTTCCTTCGTTCTTATGTTCTTATGTTCTTATACATTCCCCTCTTTGCCTCCAAGGACAAAGTTCTTTGTCTCCACAGACTCCTAAGTGCACCACTCACTCTTTTTCCCTCATCAATTCTATGATTCACCTCATCTTTCATAGACCCATCCGCTGACACGTCCACTCCCAAATATCTGAATACGTTCACCTCCTCCATACTCTCTCCCTCCAATCTGATATCCAATCTTTCATCACCTAATCTTTTTGTTATCCTCATAACCTTACTCTTTCCTGTATTCACCTTTAATTTTCTTCTTTTGCACACCCTACCAAATTCATCCACCAATCTCTGCAAATTCTCTTCAGAATCTCCCAAGAGCACAGTGTCATCAGCAAAGAGCAGCTGTGACAACTCCCACTTTGTGTGTGATTCTTTATCTTTTAACTCCACGCCTCTTGCCAAGACCCTCGCATTTACTTCTCTTACAGATGAACAAGGAGGCTTTAGGAAAGGTAGAGGGTGTGTGGACCAGGTGTTTACATTGAAACATGTAAGTGAACAGTATTTGGATAAGGCTAAAGAGGTCTTTGTGGCATTTATGGATTTGGAAAAGGCGTATGACAGGGTGGATAGGGGGGCAATGTGGCAGATGTTGCAAGTGTATGGTGTAGGAGGTAGGTTACTGAAAGCAGTGAAGAGTTTTTACGAGTATAGTGAGGCTCAAGTTAGAGTATGTAGGAAAGAGGGAAATTTTTTCCCAGTAAAAGTAGGCCTTAGACAAGGATGTGTGATGTCACTGTGGTTGTTTAATATATGAAAGATTGAATATCAGATTGGAGGGAGAGAGTATGGAGGAGGTGAACGTATTCAGATATTTGGGAGTGGACGTGTCAGCGGATGGGTCTATGAAAGATGAGGTGAATCATAGAATTGATGAGGGAAAAAGAGTGAGTGGTGCACTTAGGAGTCTGTGGAGACAAAGAACTTTGTCCTTGGAGGCAAAGAGGGGAATGTATGAGAGTATAGTTTTACCAACGCTCTTATATGGGTGTGAAGCATGGGTGATGAATGTTGCAGCGAGGAGAAGGCTGGAGGCAGTGGAGATGTCATGTCTGAGGGCAATGTGTGGTGTGAATATAATGCAGAGAATTCGTAGTTTGGAAGTTAGGAGGAGGTGCGGGATTACCAAAACTGTTGTCCAGAGGGCTGAGGAAGGGTTGTTGAGGTGGTTTGGATATGTAGAGAGAATGGAGCGAAACAGAATGACTTCAAGAGTGTATCAGTCTGTAGTGGAAGGAAGGCGGGGTAGGGGTCGGCCTAGGAAGGGTTGGAGGGAGGGGGTAAAGGAGGTTTTGTGTGCGAGGGGCTTGGACTTCCAGCAGGCATGCGTGAGCGTGTTTGATAGGAGTGAATGGAGACAAATGGTTTTTAATACTTGACGTGCTGTTGGAGTGTGAGCAAAGTAACATTTATGAAGGGATTCAGGGAAACCGGCAGGCCGGACTTGAGTCCTGGAGATGGGAAGTACAGTGCCTGCACTCTGAAGGAGGGGTGTTAATGTTGCAGTTTAAAAACTGTAGTGTAAAGCACCCTTCTGGCAAGACAGTGATGGAGTGAATGATGGTGAAAGTTTTTCTTTTTCGGGCCACCCTGCCTTGGTGGGAATCGGCCGGTGTGATAATAAAATAAAATAAAATATATATATATGTATATATATATGTATATATATATATATGTATATATATATGTATATATATATATATATGTATATATATATATGTATATATATATATGTATATATCATGTGGGAGTTCGACGTGGATTGGGTAAAGTAATACTCACGTAGGCTGGCAGTACGTATAATTACAGATAATGTGGGGAACGCCCTTACAGCCGTGACCTATCTGCTCACTCTCGTACAACTGACTGACTGGCCGCCCACAGTACCCATATGTGAGGGGGTCTTTGAATACTGCCAGGTCAGCACATGAGTTCAGACAGTGACTCAGGCAGAGACGGTTGGTCATGAGTCAACTGGCACAGTGGTTACTGGTAACTTGTTACTACTACTGAGAGCTCGGCGACGCTAACGTATGTTGTCCCGACATACAACTAATACAACCTAGAGATGGCAGGTATACGGCTTGGGCTGATTCTATACAATGTCAAAGTACACAACAATTAAACATTATAACATACATAAGTAGAACATTGGAATGGAAGCTTACGTAACTGAAACTGTAATGTAATACAAGGTATAATATAGCACAACTTAAAACTCAACAAATGAACATCGAACTCAACGTTGAGATTACAAGTGATAAAAAAAAAAAATTTGATCGATCGATCTGTATTCATGTGATCTACGGATTCTGAGGGAGGAATATATACAAAGAAAGAGTGTTTAACAGAAAGGCAGATTCGGTGCACTCAAATCTAGACTGTTAACTCTCAGAATGCGGAGAGAACATGAACACACAAAAAAATTCTTGAATACTGATAAGTTGATACTGTAATTATTCATCTATACAGGTTATTTACATTTAACCCCAACTCTGCTAGGGTAAGATTGACATATGCAGAATGGGTGTCATCTCTGGGAGGATCAAACTCTGTAGCATTGGCTAACTCATGCTGTATTTGAGGCAAATCTGAATTGGAAGTTACAAATGATACTTGAAGATTTCTCAATACCTGTCGTGTACGTAGTGAATAACGACATTCAGGTTGATCGTCTGACTGAGTATCAGAGGAAGAGAGTACAGGATCAGGAGGATTGCCAGAGTCTGTCACATTAGTCTGGGTTGGAACATCATTATCATCACATACTAACTTCATATGATCTAAATGCGATTCTTTATACTGACCAGTACTAATCTCTCTAACCTTATACTTATTACCAGTGATATGTTCAACTACTCGATAAGGACCAACAAACTTTTGATCAAGCTTTGGCATTGCAAACGTTTTGTTAAAGTTAATCAGCATAACTCTCGAACCTACTTTGATTTTGGATGGCTTTGCTCGAGTGTTTGCGACTCTTGTAAATTCTGCTATTGATTTATGAAGTGTTTCACGGATTCTTCTAAAAACAATTTGAGCTAAGCTGGTACGAGTTGCTATGAAATCATCAGGGTTGTAATTTGGTTTCGGATTAGAATATAACAACTCATAAGGCAAACGTTTATCTACACCATACAATGCATAATGTGGAGTGTCACCTATAGAAACATTGTAAGCAGAATTTATAGCACACTGCACATCAGGTATAACTTCATCCCAAGTTTCACTGTTGGGATTGATAGTGGCTCTCAAGACATCAAGTACTTTCTTATTGGTTTGTTCCGCTAACCCATTGCTGGCAGGATGATGAGGAACAATGGTGGATTTAGAGATCTTGTACAAGGTACACAAATTTTCAAGAATCTCATTACAGAATTCACCTCCATTATCTGTTACTAGTGACTTAGGGGTGGTATGCTTGCAGATAATGCGTTCTTTAAACGCTTTAGCTACTGTCTCGGCAGTCTTATCTGCAATAGGAACTAACTCACAATATCTGGTGAAATGGTCTACCATAACACACAGATGTTTGTTGCCTTGGAGGGAACATTGGAAATTAGTTAACAAATCTAGCGCAACTCTTTCCCACGGTTCGCTAGTAGTTGGATATACTTGGATTGGATTAGGACCATTAGCATTACCTTTATGTTGCATGCAGACACTACATTTCTTAACATACTCAGAAATATCAGTTGCCATACGAGGCCAAAAGTATTTCAATCTGGCTTGTTTTACTGAACGATCCATACCAGGGTGTGCAACACCTGGTACATCGTGAACTAGCTGTAAGGCTACATTCACTAGTGACTGTGGAATTACTAACTGGTATACTCTTCTGCTAGGAGTACCCAACTCGGCTGTTCGATACAGTAATTCTTGGTTCATGACAAAGTCACTGATGGGTGCTGGTGGCTTCACAGTCAGAATAAGATCTTCCTGGAGCAGGAATCGAATCACATCAGACCACATGGGGTCTGTTCGTTGAGCATTCTTTACATCTTCAGCACTAAATGGAGGGTCTGCAGTTACTATACTAACATGTCGCGATAAGGCATCTGCGACTACATTTGACTTGCCAGGTAAATGCTCAAAGGTGGGATTGAACTCTTGGATAGTCAAGGTCCATCTGGCTAACCTTCCAGTAGGTTGTTTGTTCTGGAATAAGGGTATCAGTGGAGCATGGTCTGTCAAGACATGAACAGAGTACTGATAAATAATGTCTCGGAAGTGCTTTAAAGACCATACTATTGCTAAAGCTTCTTGCTCAGTTACTGTATAATTACGTTCAGCCTTCGTAAGGACTCGGCTAGCAAATGCAACTGCGTTGTACTTGCCATCGGTCTTCTGAGCTAGTACGGCACCTATGCCAATTGAACTAGCATCAGTTGTCAGATAGAAGGGCTTAGAAAAATCTGGAAATTTCAAAATTGGAGCAGATGTTAGCTTTTCTTTTAGAGTTTGGAATGCTCTTTCTTGACGGAAGGTCCAAACAAAAGGAGCATCTTTCTTAAGCAACTCAGTTAGAGGAGCAGCTATGGAAGAAAAATTGGCAATGAAAGATCTATAAAAACCTGCTAAGCCCACAAAGGATCTTACGGCATCAGCAGTTTTGGGAGTTGGAAAATTTAGTACTGCAGTTACTTTACTTTGGTCAGTCGTAACCCCTCTAGGAGTGACTACGTGACCAAGAAACTTAATTTCTGATCTGAAAAATTGACATTTAGACAGTTTGATCTTTAAATTGGCTTCTTCAAGCTTACCAAGTACTACATCAAGTCTTTTCAAGTGTGTATCCACGTCTTTAGACATGACGATTACGTCATCTAAGTACACCATAAGTGCATTACCTATGAGACCTCTAAAGATATTAGTCATGAGCCTTGAGAACGTGATAGGGGAAGATCGTAATCCAAACGCCATACGGAGGAAGTGATAATGACCTGTAGGAGTGGAGAATGCAGTTAGCTCTTGGCTGTCCTCGTGAAGAGGGACTTGCCAAAACCCTTGTAACAAATCCAGGGTTGAAAAGACTTTGTTATCTCCGATATTACGTAAAAGATCACCCAGTACAGGGAGTGGAAAGCGATCTGGAATGGTTTTCGCGTTTAACTTCCTAAAGTCAATCACTGGGCGCCAAGTACCATCCTTCTTAGGTACTAGTATCAAGGGTGCATTCCAAGGGGAATTGCTAGGTGCAATAACTCCATCATCAAGCATTTGATTGATCAATTCTTCTGCGACAGCAACTTGTGAATGAGGCATTCTGTACGCAGGTATGTAGATAGGTCTAGTACCAGGTTCAAGTGGAATACGATGGGACAATAAGTTCGTTATACCCATCTTCTCACCTGGTAAAGCAATGGCTTTACGACGTTTGTTCAACAGAGTCAACAAACGCTTGACTTCATCTGGGAAGTCAGTGGGAGCTAAGTCTTTCTCCTCAACTGGTGGAACAGATTGATCCAGTGAAGTGGATGAGGTCTCCCCGGCAGAAATAGCACCGACCCACTGGTCAGGTGACAACTCATCCTCTACCTGAACAGGGTAAGGATAGTGAACAAGGTCAACAAGATTGGTATTTGCTCTGAGGCGAACACTGTGACCAGAAGTGTTGGCCAGGAAGAAATGGATCTTACTATCTCTTACAACATGTAAGGATGGTTCAACAAATAGACCTTTTACTTTGCAAGAATCACTGTCAACTAGGACGTTATCACCATCTGGAACACTAGGAACAACAACAGACACTCTAGTGAGAGCACTAGCCGCAACAGAGACGTCTTTCTGCAGACGGCATGTGACATCAACAAGAGATGGCATTACTAGTTGCAAGTAATTGTTTTCCGACAAGGCGTCCCCTGTGGAGAAACTACTACTCGAACTAGCAGGCATTGCAGGGATAGGTTGTGCACTCAAGGCAATCTGAGTGTCCTCGGACACTTGAGGCATCGGACTATCCTGCAAGTCTGAAGGTATAGGTGGAACACTGATGGGAGTGACAGAATTACCAGTGCCTGACCGCTTGGGTACGCTACTGGAGAATGCATTAGCTTGTAAGGACTTAATCCGTACATCATACTCTGCAGCAGTATAACAGATTTCTGATCCAAGCTGGTAACCCCAGAATGGAACGATCAAGTCGTCAATTTGGGCATGCCATCGATAAGGGTCGAGCACAATGCGTAAGTCTCGCATGGAAGCAAATCCCAGTAGAAGGTCACCAGGGAAAGTAATCTGGTCGACAACAAGGAAGGAAGCAGTGAAGTCTCTACCTTGGATAGAAAAGGTTAGGGAAGTCCGACCTCGGACACGCAGGTGAGAACCAGCTACTCCACTAAGGGAGGACACATGAGTCGGTTCTACGAGAAGGACATGTCGTAACTGCTTATCCTTAAACAAACTAGACCTAATAATATTGACTTGCGCACCAGAGTCCATGAACAAATGAACGGGCGCATTATAAACAGATGCTTGCACTATAGGGCCTATGGTTGCATTGGAAGTTATGTGCAAACAAAAAGGTGGATTGTCATCAGAAAAGACTTGTTCTACTTCATCCCCAAAATCATCTATGTCAGAGACATGTGAAGCAACATCATCAGCAGGATTGTCATTCTCGAGACTGCTTAAGGCTTCAAAGGAATTGTGAACGGGGATGGTGTACTCATTATCACCTACTGTCACCATGGGACGGTTTGACTGGGGCGCTCGAATTCCCCCGAATTGGAAGAACGAGCCTGGTTCTGGTTAGTTTGAGAATTGGAAGAATGAGCCTGGTTCTGGTTATTTTGAGAACCACGATATCTGTTTCCTCTACGGGTTCTGCGGTTGGAACGGCCAAAGAAAGACCTAGAGTACTGAAGGTTATAGAGAGCATTGCACTCAGATGTGTCATGTCCATGTATTCTATGATAAGTACAGTAGGGAAGATCTGGGTACTCATCATCAGTACGACGTCTCTTAGGGTAACTATCAGGACAATTAATTGCAATATGGCCACGGAAACCACAGTTGTAACAATTCCGCCGACTATGGTTACTGAATGTACTATGAATACTACGAGGTGTATAACGACTCTGTACACTGGTTCTTGGTGATCTCTGAGATGGTTGACGACCACGATTTGTCTCTGTGGCGCAAACAAGAGGTGGTGCAGACTGAGGCATATGTGTGACATTACTTTTGATACAAGGGAAAGTACCCTGGGGGCACAAGGAACGTACATGATTTAAGGCTGTAAGTGGTTCCATCGTCACAGTTGGAGGATGAGCCTCATAAGCACACACGGAAGCAGGTGGCATTAGTTCTTTGATTGCTCCAAAAGCTGCTATTTTAGCAAGCGATTCTGTAAATGGTTTAGCCTCTTCAGGGAGGAAAGCTGATGACTGGACAGCATTGATAAATGATGATAAAAGTTTGTCTAATCTAACAGCAAATGCACTCAACGATTCATTACTCATGGGTGTAGCATTCACTAGTTCCCTAAGAACGACATATGGATCAGCTGTTTTTACTGGGACAAGGAAAGAACGAATCAGTTCCTCATATTGTGACCACTTAGTAAGATTCCTGAAGTCTCGCATATCAAGGAGATCAACAACGTGAACAGCAGCAGGGGATCGATAAAGAGCTTCTTTAGCAAGTCTGATAAGACTTTCCTCTGAAGGAGGACCTTCAACTAGAGCACTAGCACGAGAACGAATGGCCGCAAACCATGCTTCAAGACTATGTACATGGCCATTGAATAAAGGTAACGCATCAAGGGAATCACGAGTATAACTATAGTATCTCGGTGTCTGGGTCGGTCTGTCAGTCGGTAAGGAACTGTGAGGACTGATGACAGGGGCAACAGTAGCCTGAGAGGTCTGAGTGTCGACATTCACTAAAGTATCACTTGACGGTATGTGAGACATAATGGCAAAGTAGCACGAGAACAAATAAGGCAAAAATAATGAACAATAAAAATGATATAAAATTCTAGAATTGAAATAAAAGATATGCAACTAATTCTGCAGAAGTAATAAAAAAAAAATGTCTAAGATACACTGCAAGAGGAAGGACAACTCAATGTGAAGGACTATTGGTCAAGATAAAAAAATTTACATTGAAATATACAAGTAAAAATATTACTGGAGACTGAATTAAATGCAAAATGAGCTGTCTTTACTCTTGCTAATAAAGAAATTAATTAATAAAATTTTAAATCAATGTAAAAAGTATAAAATAAAATTACTAAATTGTTAACTGGGAAATTTAAGTATTTTCTAAGAATGCATAGACAAAATTAAAATATAATTCGTATAAAAAAAGAAAATATTCAATGCAGAAAGAAAATAATTCACTGCAGAACAAGTGCAACAAAATAATTCACTGCAGAACAAGTGCAACAAAATAATTCACTGCAGAACAAGTGCAACAAAATAAGGTGTAGAAATAATCACTGCAGTAATAAAGTGTCACTGGGAAAACTCAGGTTAAATGATAAAATTAAAAGATGAAGAAAAAAAAATGATTGAACACTTTAACTCTTAATTGTAAATTAGACAAAACAATTTACTCAAGTAGAGTAAAGAAAACACTTTACGTTAAAAGTAATTGAAATTGCATCAAGAGTGAATTTGTTCAAAGAAATATAAAAATATGAATAAAATAAAACGAAGGAACAAAACGGGAAGTGTAAAACTTACAGTGGCAGGGCACACTTCATTAGTTTAGTATATTCTTACAACAAAATCTTGCTGTGACTGATACGACAAAAATTTGCTGGCAAAAATAATGGTACACAGTCTGCGAAAAAATTAGAGGAATGAGACACTGCTGGCATACGAAAAAAAGACACACATAGAAATAAATGGATAATTTGGTATACTGGGGTGAATATCACTGCATGAAATACAATGACAATTACTGGAGAATACAACGCTGAAAGAATACAATAAAAAAAATGAATCACTTCACACAGAGTGACTGACTGGTACACTACACAATAATACTTACTACAGACAGAGAGTAGCATAAAAAAAAACACAGATAAAAAAAAAAATATGAGATAAGTGAAAACACTGAAAAATATTGTAAACGAGTCAAAGAAATACTGAGTCTACACTGAAAACACAAGGTTTAGAGTACACAAGAAATTTACTATAAATGTCTCACACACGCAAATGTCTTTAAATGCTAGAAAAATGTCTCTAAAGTATCACTGAAGTCTGTAGTAGTCGGGTGATTACTGGTGATGAGGGTAGGTTGTAGGTTGTCCTGCGCGGTGATGACTGACGCCTCCTACACTCACTGTTGGCGGAAGAAATGCGCTCTCTCGGTGGACTCCCATAATTGGGTTTTATCGTTGGCGCTCCGCTACATCTCTTGACCAATTATGTGAGCCAAAACAGTATTAGGACCCGGTACAAGGGTACAAACAACCACAGGTAGATGAGGTGGGTGGCTGGTGGTGGTGGTTGATGGTGGGTGTGTGTGTGGAGGGAGAGATAGCGGTGGGTGAGAGACTCTCGCTGACGCACTGACGTGCACCCCACTACCCACGAAGGTGGCTTGATAAGCCACTCTATGCCACAGGAATGGTGAAAACCACTCTTAGCATCCAACAGGGAGCACAAAGCGATATAGACAATACTTCAGAGGAACTTGGCTTACTTCTTACTGCGTGGCTTACTTCTCTCTCTCAGCTGGGTTAGAAGCTGGGTTGGCTGACTGGCTTACCCCACGAGAATGGCTGACTGGAAGACGTGTAACGATGCACAAAGCACGGAGGAGCAGGTGGATGACAGGAGACAGGCTGGATGATAGGCTGACTGGCGTTCACTTCCACAGTCTGGCTTACTGACTGGCTTAATTGCAAAATCCGGGTCAACCCCTCGGAGATTGAAGCAATTAGCACACGAACTAAGCCAGGAAGCTTGAAACGGCTGCAACAGGCTTGCAGGCTGGAGGTGGTGAGTGAGGGTAAGCGGCTGGCTGGAGGTTCACCTTTGACCCGCCGGCTACTCACAGTCTTCTAACGTCTTGAATTACCCTTAAAACTTAAATCCACGCTCCACACCGCTGTCACCATTTATCATGTAGGAGTTCGACGTGGATTGGGTAAAGTAATACTCACGTAGGCTGGTAGTACGTATAATTACAGATAATGTGGGGAACGCCCTTACAGCCGTGACCTATCTGCTCACTCTCGTACAACTGACTGACTGGCCACCCACAGTACCCATATGTGAGGGGGTCTTTGAATACTGCCAGGTCAGCACATGAGTTCAGATAGTGACTCAGGCAGAGACGGTTGGTCGTGAGTCAACTGGCACAGTGGTTACTGGTAACTGGTTACTACTACTGAGATATTATATATATATATATATATATATATATATATATATATATATATATATATATATATATATATATATATATATATATATATATATATATGTATATATATATATATATATATATATATATATATATATATATATATATATATATATATATATATATATATATATATATATATATATATATATATATATATATATATATATATATATATATATATATATATATATATATATATATATATATATCGTCTGAGGGAGGATACTGGAGTGTTGGTGCAGCAGCTGTCTGTGGCAGACAGAAAAACTGTGTCAGAATCCTAGTGCTCAGAGATCATTTTACACTGATATAATCCCCTTAAGGAGTGTGTCAGTTTGCTCCTGTGGGGGCTCTTTATCCAGGGAATTAAAGGAAGCTGGTGCTTCTGAGATCATAAGTGATTACCTACCATCTCCAGGAGTGCTGTGACGGTTAAGTGCTTCTCCCAGAATTTATTATTTATAAAATGTTTGTAAGGAAAGTGTGATAGACTAATGATCACTGTTCCGTTGGCAGTGTTCCGATAAGTGCTACGTAAAGTTAGGTACTACAGCAGTCACTGAAAAGAAGGAATTGGCAAGGTAGTGACGAGGTGCAGCAGGTAGTGACGAGGCGATTCCCGAGCTTCATCATCCTTCAAGACAAGTCTAGCAGATGGATGCCAACCAGGAGGAAACAAGCAGCCAGGGAAATGGCACGGTTGGCAATACTAGGAGAGGCAAGTGTCGGTCATGCTTACAGCTTCGTTGTCTCAACTCGAATGGTTTCCTCCGCAAACACGGTAGTTGCCCTGGTTCAGGATGTCCTCCTGTGGAAAGTGATGATCCAGAGCCACCTCAGGCACCTGAACCCTCTCCAACAGATTTCATCTCATCAGACAATCTCTTGAAAGCAATTAAAGCAACAGGTACCAGGACACTCACACACATTCCCAAAGCAGCCCGTCCACAAGCAGCTGGGAAACTTACAGACCTCCTGAAAAAAGTAAACGATGGTTCCACTATCTTAAATGCTCCACCAACCATCAAGGCATGGCACAACTTGCTACTTTTTGGCAATGTCTGCTTAGCTGTGCCGGAAAGAAGGGGAAAGAGGCTAGCCTCAATGATAATTAAATCCTTAAGAGATTTTCCTAGAGTTGATAACCTCATTCGCCTTCCCCGTCAACACAAAAAAGGGAGAGGCAGAACCCCCACTCACTCTACTGACAGTGAAAAATTCAGAGTCCAGGTGAGCAAGAAAATTGAAGAGGGCAACACAGTGGAGGCAATAAGAATTATTACCAGTGAAGATACAGTTGCTCCCAGGGATGCTGACACGGCTGAAGCAATTAGAGGAAAGCACCCTGCCAGGGAAACCAGTGGCACCAACAGTTCCAACACCTCTGTCCCCACTATGGAACCATTGATAGTGGAAGACTCAGACATTTACAAAGCAATAATGTCGTTCCCATCTGGCTCTGCTGGGGGTTACACTGGAATAAGGCCACAACATTTAAAGGAAATGGTTAATCCAGTTATTGGGGAAATTGCAGAGACACTGCTTTCAGAGATCACAAGGTTCGTCAACAATTCCTTGGCTGGTCTGATTCCTGATGAAATTAGACCTTTCTTTTTTGGTGCAACACTTTGTGCACTTAAAAAGAAGGATGGAGGAATTCGGCCAATTGCAGTAGGCAACACGTTACGCCGCCTCGTATCCAAAGCTGCTGTCCGAAGTATTCGTGCACAGGCAGCCATGATGCTTCAACCAAACCAGCTTGGCTTTGGGGTCTCTCAAGGAAGTGAAGCAGCGGTTTATATATATATATATATATATATATATATATATATATATCTATATATAAGAGCACAGTGTCATATATATATATATATATATATATATATATATATACAGGTAATTCACATTAGCTTTTCAAACAACCATATTCATTTTGTGTCCAAACTGCTGTTTAAACTCGCTGAACATAATCAAAATATGTTTTAAACAAGTATTGATAATGCAGCTGGACTCTGCTCCATCTCTCTTCATGCAATACATACAAGTTATGTACCTGTGGAGGTAGCGGACCATAACTAGTGCAGTGCAGGGCAGATAAGTATTTTTCTGATGAATTAATTCTTGAGATTGATTTTAGTTAAAGTTATAAGACCCTTGTTTAAATTAACCGAGCAACAGAAGAGTATAAAACGGAAATACAAACAAGAAAAGAGTATTTAACCAACAATGGGAGGACGATTTTGGTTTTACTGTTAAGAGTGAAAAGGCTCTACCTTATTTGTCCTACAACCATCAGCTACTTAACAACCAATACTTTAAAGCGTCACCATCAATGTAACCCTAAAAAAATTGCATCCGAATTTTTGAATTCTAATTTAGTCACTCAACAAAATTGCCTATTTCCTCTCTGTAAGCGAAGTGATTTAGCTAATGAAGCTACATAGTTGTATTTTTTGTTATTTATAAAAATAATTTTAAAATAACATTTTCTGTTGCTCAGGAACATTCAAAATTGTATGAAAAATATCATATGTGGCTCTTCTTATAAAAGAACTTGCCCACCCCTGGCTTAGGACTTTCTAGATTCTCACTACAAAGTTCACGTTATAGATAATAACATAGACACTTATTATTTTATCATGCCACCAGTTCAAGCAACATCAATATACATACCACAACGCAAACAGGTTCTTGGGAATCACATGAGCATGTGAGTTTTGTTTACACATGCAATGTCTGGATGTGATAAAGACAGGGAAAGTAATACATAAAAATTTCAAGTTATCACAGAAGTTATGAATAGATGTGTTTATATTCGGGGACACAGATGCTTCATACCAGGAGCTGCTTCATGTTAGAAACGTTATGTGGTAACACTTTAATAGTAGAACTACAGTACTTTAAGCCTTGAATGAACTGCCTACCTAAGCATGATCTTTCCAAAATATGTAGCAATAGCGTGCATGCCTTCTGGTCACTGTCTTGAACACTATGTTCTTAATTGTCCACTTAATAAGGAATATAGAGATAGACAGTATAATAACCTATGTGACATGTCAAGATATCTTATTAATGAAGGTAAGATACCAGATATATTAAGCAAATTTCCTAAATTTGCTTGTAACAGATAAGTGAACTGTAGATATAAATCCAAATGTACGCCTGTAACCCTTTTGGGGCCTAGTTCCTAGGCCTTTTGTATATCCATATATTCTTGCGCTACCGTCCACAGGATGGATATCGGGTGCACAATAAACTAGCCACTTCGATGACAAAATCTATTCCAATCTATTTCCTACGAGCAGGGCTGCTGCTTCCACTGCCTGCGAGTTCATTACCAAGTAAGCTACTGAGGTAATTGAAACACGGTGTTTAACGTGAGAGATTATAAATTTAAGTTGGAGGTTAGCTGTGTTGTCCCCATTATTCCAGATATGGCTCCTGTACTACCAGACGTGATACGTGAAATTAATTGTTTTTGCAAGGGCAGCAAGAACTTGGGTGCTCCCGGCATCTGCGCTGAGAAACATCTGCCTTGCAGCATTCATTGAAAATGTGAAGGGCAGTGTGAATTAGCCCACCAGTGGAACAGACATTGATGGCGACTCAACGCAAATTTATGTATAAATGTGAAATTAAGACACATGTGCAACATCTGGGTATCTTTATTGTAGACGTTTCGCCATCCAGTGGCTTTATCAATACAAATTCCAGGACATTACTTGAAGACAGTAGAACTATGTACAGAAGATGAGGTAATCAGTCCCTCAACCTTGGAGTAGGTGCAAAGAGCACCGTAGTCGTGGAGATTCTGAAGCAGAAGCAAGGCGCCTGACGCTTATCTTCTAATGTCAGGTATTGTATACCATTCTTGTACAACTTGTCAGACACTGCAACATCATGGAATCTTGATTCTGAGGACATGTACATAACCTTCACGACTACGACAACTACTACTGCAACTAACTCATCTCTTTGGGGAATCCCGCCTACCAGTGACTATGCCCTCGTCTGCTACACGTCCCATTTCCACCTCACGTTAGAATTTAAGCGTCAGGCGCCTTGCTTCTGCTTCAGAATCTCCACGACTATGGTGCTGTTCGCACCTACTCCAAGGTTGAGGGACTGATTACCTCATCTTCTGTACATAGTCCTACTGTCTTCAAGTAATGTCCTGGAATTTGTATTGATAAAGCCACTGGATGGCGAAACGTCTACAATAAAGATACCCAGATGTTGCACATGTGTCTTAATTTCATCTTGTCGGTATTGTACATGTATAAATGTAAATATTATTTAGTACTTTCCTCTAGAACTGTTCATAGCCTTTCAGACTGAATTCTTTCTTTAAATACATTTATGTAGACATCAAGATCACCCCTATCCGATAACTGAAAAAAAATGCTTTTGCTACTTTACTGGAAATCGTTTGGCAGCCAATTACATTTTTTCATAAAAAAAAAATAAGCTTAATTCGGGAATTTTTTTTGGATATCTGACATTACCATGAAGGTGTTTCTTCTAAAATCTGTAGATAAAGTAAAACAAAACAGGTAGTGAAGAACTGTTTTGAAGAACACAAGTTCGTCGGGGTCTGGAAACTTGTTTACTTTGAATTTTTCTAGTTGTTTGATAACAATGTCCCTCGTGACTTTAATATTACTTGCTTTGTTTTCTTCATAACCTGAACAATTATTAATTCCTGGGATATTATTTATGTCTTCCCGTGTGAAGACTGAACAGAAATGATTATTAAAACCGAGCGCATCTCTTCCTCATTATCAGTAAGCTGTTGAAGATTGAGACACTTATGCAGCATATGGGAATCTTTATTCGGGAAACGTTTCGCCACACAGTGGCTTCATCAGTCCAATACAAAGAAGAAGGCGTAAGGAGAGGAGGAGAATGAGGTAATCAGTCCCTCAACATCAGTAAGCTGTCCAGACCTAGTTCTCAATGGTCCTACATTTTCCCAGATTATTGTCCAATATACTTGAAAGAATTCTTGTGGATTTATCTTTAATTCAGTAGGTATTATTATTTCATAGTCACGTTTAGTCTTTCCAATTCCCCTCTTTACCTCTGAATATTATCATATTGGTCAAAAATGTTACCCTTTTCCCTTTTGATGCGCCTATAAATTCCTATCTTCTCTCCTAATAGATGTTTTAGTCTCCTGATCATTCATTTAGGATAATTGTCTATTTATCTTATTTCTGTCTGGGGAATATATATATTCAGGCACATTCTACATTAATAAGAAAAAGTTCCTTTCGAAGATCCTGTCGTTGTTGTAAAAACGATTAACATCAATGGAGACATAAGAACATAAGAACGAAGGAACACTGCAGCAGGCCTACTGGCCCATGCGAGGCAGGTCCAAGTCTCCTACCGGCTTAAGCCAATGCACATTGACTTAAGGGAGGAACACGGCAACCGACCTGGTAGCACAAGCTATCAGGTCCAACTCACACCCACCCACATGTTTACTACGTACATTATAATCGGCCGAATGAAAAACGGGGCTTTTACCGTATTATTCTTAATCTCGTATTCCCAGGTAATATTAAAGACAATTGATTTGTGATCACTTGCACTAAACTCTTCAGTGATCTCTAGATAATTTACGAGGGTTTCCTTGTTTAATTAAACCAGGTCGAGCAAATTTTACCCTGGTAGGCGCTTGAAAATGTACTAGAAAGAATGCAAAGGTAATCCAATTCATTAGAAATGTTTCCTCTGAGGATAGGTTGAGGTCTCGAGCTTGCACTCTCTGGAAAGGGGTAAAATAAATGGGAACATGATTGAGGTGTTAAAATGGAAGACGGGAATAAATAAAGAGGTTGTAAATAGCGTGGTAAAGATATCTTACCATGACGGAACTGATGAAAGTGGAACATATAACCAAGGAGTTGAAGAGTAAGACACATGTGCAACAGATGAGTGTCTATATGACTGAAACGTTTCGCCTACACGGCAGCTTCATCAATGAAATACAGAGGAAAACAAACTGGAGGTAGCTGGAGAAATGACGAGGTAAGGATGATGTAATCAGTCCATCAACCTTGGATTAATAATTTTTAAGGTGGTCAGTCCCTCAGCCTGGAGTAGGGTTCATCTCCATAGTCTGGAACAATGTGGATTGATTCACTGATTCGCCAGAAACAGCGTCTTGACATGGGTCTTAATACTAAGATGACCAGTCCGTGAATCTCGAAAGAGACAGCTTTGAGAACCTGAGATTTGTAGACGTTCTGTGGCCATGACCAGGGTCTTCCTATAGTCCCTGTGCGATCCACTGCAAAAAGAAAATAAATAAATAAATAAAAACATGCTCTGTAGTCAGCAAAGGCTGTCAAGCCTCTGTGTTTTGCTGTCGGGTACCTTTGCTAATCAACGCATGGGCTCCGTTTTGCCCGAAATGCCCCGGCATGATAGTGAATTTCTTTGTAATCAACAAATTATGAAATGTAATCACATATTAACTTTGCAAAGAAATAAATTTTGTCTTGTCTGTCATACATATGATCAAGAACATCTCAGTACATCTGAGTATCTCTGTTTTTCACCTAGTCTATCAGGTTGCATATGACTTCGGCAAAGGATGTAATTGTCAGCATCATTTTATGATTCAGGATAATATGGCATGGCTTGCTCTGTTCCCTTGGGTTACGTTGCTCTTTACTAGTGGCTGTTGTGGTGTCAGGGTAGATGCGTTGGCGGTAGTCTGTTCTTTCAGCATGCGGACTGTTGGCTGCTGTTGTTGGGTGGGAGTTCGAACAGTAGTCTCTGGTGCTGGCTGAGCTAGACCTTGAAGTTGTCGATGATGTTTCCTCGGCTTCCTCAGTCGCTGTGACTGGGAAAGTGGCCCTGGGTTCCGTGATACTGTAGCCACCTCTGGACGAGGCTGCTGCTGAGTTCTAGGTGCTCAACTTGATGCCGGAGGCAGGATAACCTGGGTTTTCCATGCTGCTCTGACCCGGCGGAGCCTCTCTGGACAGTGTAGGTTTCAGGCAATTTCTGATACGGAAGTTCCGTTGCCTCACCTCTCTTTATTTTACCCAAACAGTCCCTTTTCAAGCGAGAATAGCTGCTGACACCGCACTATTCCTTATATTGATATCGTTCGCTGAGGTGCTTGTACCTTTGGCACTTGAAGCACCTCAGAGTCTAGATTATACGTCCTAACCTAGTATGTTCCTCAGCAGTTGAGATCCAGTTAAACTGGCAGAGGTCATATGTGCATGATCAAAACTTGCCTCGTTGGTACGTAGTCGACCTTGGTTCGGTGGCCGCTCAGCTTTCAGGATGATTTGGTCGTTGTGGACTGCATATAGAGACATATCTAGCGGATAAAACATAATAACGGAAATGATATATAATACGGACAAGCTGAAGAGAAAGACATGTGCAACAGTTGGGTAATATATTGTTGACTGAAACGTTTCGCCTACGCATTAGACTTCTTCAGTCAAACACGCCTGCTGCCTCCTATTTATTCTCTGTGTGAAACATCTGTGTCCCGGATTAGGAACACATCTGACCACGACTATTATAATGACTTCAGAATGTTTGTTTCATTTTTCCCATTCCAAACCGGGACGTTATAGTATCACATCCAGATTTTGCATGTACAAACAAAACTCACATGCATATGCTTTTCCCAAGAGTTCTTCGGGGTGACTCTAATTGCATTTTGGAATTGCTTGAATTGGCGGCATGATATAGCAATGAGAGTGTCTCTCTTCTTATCTATCACCCGGACGTTGCATAATAACCACGTCAGAATCAGTGTTATCTCCAGCATGAATAACCTGGACACCAACTTGTCTTGGATAAGCATTGATAAAGTTCTACTAGTTACGCCTCTTTGACAGAAAGTCACTTTCTTTCCAGGAATTCCTGTCCTAGTGTGAGGGAAAAGTTCAATAGATAGGAGTAGCGAGGGAGTATATAGTAACAACAGTTTTATTGCCGGCTACTTGTTAAGGTAGGGTAAGTCAAGCTCCCGCTATTCCTGCCTTTTTTCCCCCACCCCTAAAGTGATAGTTTGACTGCCGGCTGCTTGTTAACGTAGGGTGAGTCTAGCTCCCACTATCCCTCCCCCTCCCTCTTCTCCCCCCCCCCCGAAAGGTGACGTGTGGGGCTCTGGTCAAACAGTAAATCACTCGACTCACAGCTCCCAACACTACTGTAAGTACATGCCTGCCTTGTATTCTAGTGGATTTATTGGTTGAAAGAGTCACTTTTGACCAATAATAAACTTAGTCCTTTCAGTCTTGCTCTAGGTTGACTGTTGTAATAATCACCACATCTTTTGGGTATTATACTTACCATGGAGTGTGATTTCTTAAGCAGTGGGTAACCTGTCTATCTTTCCAGCTTGGATGACAGAGAGGGTCACCTGTCAATCAACGAGAAGAAATGATAGAGAAGGACTAACGTCCAGAGACTTCCCCATTTTGGATTTAATTACCTGTGCACCCGTAGGAAATTGCAGGACGTAACCCCACATCATTGCAGTGGTAAAGAACCTGCTTTCCTTTCATCGGGATAGAATACTCAAGGCTCTATCTACTGTGAAGAACTAGCCAGTGGGTCGTAACCAACACCTGCGACCCCCATCCCCATCATCAGCAACAGCTACGAATTAAGTTATCATTTATATTTTTAATTTTTCATTTTCTTTAATGTAGGATTAATATTTCATATTTAAGTGTTTCATATTTTAAATTTCTATATAATAAAGTGTTTATGTTTGTCTGTTATTATTTCTTTTTCTATTCATTAATTTTCCTGAGGAGGAGCCAGCCTTAGTAATACTTACTGAAGTTGTTACAGGGCTGAGTAAGCCTTCACAAGTGGCGACCTTGCCAGGATCAACTCTACTGAATCAAGATTCAACTCCATCTCGAATCTACCATTGGAACTTCAACGCCGCATACCACAGACGGTTACCACCAGCCATGAGTAATCATTTTCTATGGTAGGACTACAGTACAGGTATTTAAAAGATTTGGTGATTGTTATGGTCTCAATTTATTGTAAGTCAAGTCAGGCAGGATATAATATTTAATTCTGACACTTTGAGCTTGAAACACTTTGGAGGATTAGACTCTAGGGACCCGAGATTTTCCAGTGACAATTTGTTTCATTGAGCTCTTTATTATATCAAGGGAACTGTCATAGGACACTCTTGATTTGTTGGTGAGAAGATTGGATGGTCAAGTGACCCCATTCCACTTACTGTTTGCTCGGAGCCGGCATAGAACCCTTCGTTTTCATTAATACATGTTGTTTAATTGAAGCAGGGATCGAGCCCTCTGGTTTATTTACAGTTTGAGCGGAGCAGGAATTGAACCCTCCGTTTTCTTTAATACCCGTTTCATTTCCACTGATAGTTTAAGTTATTCTTGCAAGCATGGAGGAATACCAGTTTTGGATGAATGCTGGAAGTAAGTTAGGAATAACAGGGAAAAATTTAGAATCTTTCATTAGTGCTAAGATCCAGGAAAGACTTAAAAGAGAGAGAACTGAGAGAGAAGAGAGACAGTTAGAAAGGGAAAGAGAAGAAGTAAAGGAGAGAGAGAGAATCGAAAGAGAAGAGAAAAAGGAGAGAGAGAAAATCGAAATAGAAGAGAAAAATGAGAAAGAGAACCTTGAAAGACAGGAGAAAGGAGAGAGAGAATTGAAAGAGAAAGCCAAGAGAGACAGTTAGAAAGAGAGCGCAAAGACAAAAAAGAGCATGATAGACTTGATCGTGAGGAAAGAGCTAGAGAGCATGAGTTAATAGAGAGAGAAAAGGATCGTGAGCTCTAAAAATCTCGCCTTGAATTAGAGAATAAAAAGTTAACTTTTACACAACAACAATTAGAGGAAGGAGTAATGGAACAACGTGCAGTCAGTGCACATATTCCAACACCTAATTTACCTCCCTTCACAGAAGGTGAAGACATTACTTCATACATTATCAGGTTTGAAAATACTGCTACCCTCTGTGAATGGCCTGCTGACACATGGGCTACCAGGTTAGGAATGTTATTTTCTGGTACAGCCTTGAATATCTATGCAACTTTGTCGCAGGATATCATATGTAATTATGACCTACTGAAGAAGGCAATCCTTAAAGCATACCAAAAAACCACTAATTCTTACAGGAAAGATTTCAGGTATGCCACCTTACAGCCTGGCCAGAACTTTCAACAGTTACACGTAACACTCTTTCGTTTGTTCGACTTTTGGATAGAGAGTTCAGGAATTGATCACAGTTATGAATCTCTTCGAGACTTCATGGTTGCTGACCAGTTCCTGACAGCTCTTCCCCATCAGATACGAACATTCATCAGAGAACGTAACCTGATTAAAGCTGAGGAAGTTGCTGAGGCTGCTGACCTCTATGCTGAGGCTCACAATTCCTATAAAGACCTAAAGGGATCGAACCCTAAGGGGAAGGGTTCATCAGACCTTAAGAAATCAAAGCCTCTAGTGGAAAATAAAATGACTTCTTTTATTCCTGTTTGTCATTTGTGTGGTGTTAAGGAACATAAACGTCCAGATTGCCCTTCTAAGAAGGTCCAAAAAATTGGAAGATGTTTTAAAGACTGTAATGACCAAGCACCCTTCTGTTCAGGAACAGTTAATGGACTTAATGTATCTACCATTTTACGAGACACTGGATGCACATGTATAGTCATTTCTGATAAGCTGTTCCCTAACCTTAAAGAAACTCATTCCTCTGCTATACTTTCAGACTACTTGGGCCTTACGGACACTTTTCCTACCATCCGTTGTTACATTAGGTCTAAATGGTTCACAGGTTGGTCTGAAGCCGTACTAGCTCCCATCACTTCTTGCTCCGTACTAATAGGTAATGTAAAAGGTGCCATTCTTCCTTCTGAGGTTGACCTTTCATCACCAAAGATGGATATAAGTGTTTCAGATCCTCTTCCTGTAGAGTCAGAGAAGCCCCTCGAAAGTTCAGATGAGACAATGTCTCACGATATTCATGTGGGATTAAAAACCAGTGATGCTACTCTCGAAAGCGAGGAAGTAGGATCACAGGTTCACTTGTTAGATGAAAGTGAAGATATCACCTCCGATACAATAAATGTCTTGACTAGGGCTCAGACCAAAGCCCAGGCTTCTCCTACTGTCCATCCTTTGATTTTCCCTGACTTTAAGCCTTTAGATATATCGTAGGACTCCTTTGTCAAGTTACAACGTAATTGCCCTTCTCTTCAGAATTGCCATAATGCCGCTAAACAAAATCAAGTTAGACAAAGGAAAAACTTTTCATATAAATTTGAATATATAAAAGGTATCTTGTACAAGTCAGTATTCAAATTAAATTCAAATGAGATAGACTATTCCATCTTAGTTGTTCCAAGTCAATGCAGAGAGACTGTTCTTAAAATGGCTCATGACCTGCCAGTGGCCGGACATTTCTCGCATCGTAAAACCTTAAATAAAATTAGGGAAACCTATTTTTGGCCAAAAATGTCCTCAGATATCACTTCCTATTGTAGATCGTGTAAAGTTTGCCAACTGTCATCCTCCCGAGGTACCAGGCGAGTACCTATGGTCAAAATGCCAGTCTTTACGGTACCTTTTGAAAGAGTAGCTATTGACATCGTTGGTCCTTTATCTCCACTTTCATCTGGGGGACATAGATATATATTAACATTAGTTGATTATGCTTCGAGTTTCCCTGAAGCCGTTCCCTTAAAGACCATAACTACTACAGAGGTGGCTGAAGCCCTTTTGTCCATCTTCTCCAGAGTGGGCATCCCTAGAGGAATTTTGTCTGACCGTGGGACTCAATTCACATCTGACTTAATGCAACATCTATACCAACTTCTGGGAGTGAAGCCTCTCTTCACCACACCCTATCATCCCAGCTGTAATGGGAGGATTGAGCGCTAGCATTCAATTCTCAAGTCCATTTTAAGGAAACTTTGCTCCCTTAAACCTAAGGAGTGGCATCGTTATCTACCCTGTGCTTTGTTTGCCATGAGGGAAGTTCCTAGTGACTCTTTGCGGTTTTCACCTTTTGAACTTCTCTATGGTAGACAGGCCAGAGGTCCACTGGCCATCCTTCATGACTTATGGACTAATGAGGAGGTAAATGCTGTGGTTCAGTCTTCTTACCAGTTTCTCCTTGACCTTAGATCCAAACTTGAGGAGACCTCTGACATAGTTTCGAAAAACTTAAGTTTGTCAATGGACCAGTACAAAACATATTTTGATTCCAAAAGTCAGAGGAGAAGTTTTAAAGTAGGGGATGAAGTTCTGGTACTTTTGCCTATCAAGTCAAATAAATTATTAGTAGCATGGAAAGGTCCATATAAAGTATTAAAAATTTGTGGGAAAGTTGACTACCTCATAGAAGTCAAGGGAAAACCTAAGCTTTATCATAACATCCTTAAGAAATATTACAGAAGAAATTCGGTTAACTGCCTTAATAACTTCAACTTAGTTTTTCCACACGAACTTGATAAGACAACTGAAGAATGTAAAGTGTGAGTAATTGACACCTCTAACTTAGACTATGATGAACTACATGACTTGGTGACTCTTGACCACTCGAGCGCAACCAACATTAATATTAATGAATCTTTGGATGACCATAAGAGACATAAACTACTTCAACGTGTGAGTAACTTTTCAGACGTCTTTACTGATATTCCAGGTGTTACCTCCACGGTAGTCCATAAGATTGACTTAGTGACGGACAATCCTATCAAACAGAAATTATACCCAGTTCCAGTTCACCTTAGGGATGCATTTGACCAAGAGGTAGACAAATTATTAAAACTAAAGATCATTGAACCTTCAGTATCTTCATATTGTTCACCAGTAGTCATGGTTAAGAAGGAGAATAATTCATATAGACTTGCTGTTGACTTCAGAGGCCTTAATGCTATAACTCGGTGGGATGCTGAGCCTATGCCCTTAATAGATAGCGATCTACACAAATTTTATGAAGCTTCCTTCTTTTCAGAGATTGATATTGCGCAGGCATATCGTCAAGTAATGTTAGATCCTTCTTCTAAGAAGTACACCGCTTTTCCTACACACCAAGGACTGATGCAATATAGAACAATGCCCTTCGGTTTGGTAACTGCCTGTGCTACCTACGTGAGACTGATGAGAAAGGTCTTGGGTAATATGCCAAATGTTTCAGTTTATTTTGATAACATTTATGTAATGACATCCACATGGGGCGAACATATTCAAACATTAACATCAGTTTTGCATAGGTTACGCTCACATGGCCTCACTGCCAAGCCGAAGAAATGCTTCCTTGGGTATAACAAGATTAGATATCTTGGACTGATACTTTCTAATAACTCTCTGCAGCCTCTCCCCAGTAAGATCAAAGCTTTACTAGAATTTAAATTCCCCAAAACAAAGAAGCTCGTGTGTAGCTTTCTTGGTTCTGTAAATTTTTATGCACGGTTTATCCCGAACCTTACTGATCTTACAGTCATCTTATCAGACTTCCTTAAAAAGTCTGTGAAGGAACCTCTTGAACTTTCCGACGTAGCTCGGGAAAAGTTTAATGAGATTAAAAGTATCTTTTCGAAAGATCCTATACTTAAGATTCCAGATATTAATAAAACATTTCGTTTAAGAACTGATGCCTCCAATACTGGCTTAGGTGCGGTGTTACTACAATACCATGATGGTACTCCCTTCCCTGTATGCTTCCTGTGCCGGAAACTCCTTCCCGCAGAAACGAGATACTCCTCCATAGAAAAGGAATGTTTGGCCCTTGTGTGGGGTATCTCCAAACTTAAATTTTATTTGCTGGGAAAAGAATTCATTTTAGAAACGGACCACAAACCTTTGATATACCTAGAAACTTTTAAGGGAACCAACAGTCGCCTCTTGAGGTGGCATTGGCACATCAGGCTTTTAAGTTCCATATTGTGTATATCAGTGGTTCATCCAATTATTTCTCTGACTGGTTAAGTCGTGACAGTCAGTAGAAGATTTCTTGCCCTACGCGACTTCAATATCTGGAGTATCTGGAGTATATCTGGAGAGAGTTCCGGGGGTCAACGCCCCCGCGGCCCGGTCTGTGACCAGGCCTCCTTAGGTCAGTGTCCCAGGATGCGACCCACACCAGTCGACTAACACTCAGGTACCCATTTTACTGATGGGGAACATAGACAACAGGTGGAAAGAAACACGTCCAATGTTTCTACTCTGGCTGGGAATCGAACCCAGGCTCTCACCGTGTGAAGCGAGAGCGTTAACCACCAGGCCACCAGAACTTTTTCCTCGCCTATTCTTCTTATACTCCTTGACTATAAGTCTTGGTATGGGGGAGTGTGAGGAAAAAGTTCAATAGATAGGAGTAGCGAGGGAGTATATAGTAACAACAGTTTCATTGCCGGCTACTTGTTAAGGTAGGGTAAGTCAAGCTCCCGCTATTCCCGCCTTTTTTCCCCCTCCACGAAATTGATAGTTTCATTGCCGGCTACTTGTTAAGGTAGGGTAAGTCAAGCTCCCACTATTCCCGCCTTTTCTCCTTCACCCCTAAAGTGATAGTTTGACTGCCGGCTGCTTGTTAACATAGGGTCAGTCTAGCTCCCACTATCCCTCCCCCTCCCTCTTCTCCCCCCCAAAAAGGTGACGTGTGGGGCTCTGGTCAAACAGTAAATCACTCGACTCACAGCTCCCAACACTACTGTAAGTACATGCCTGCCTTGTATTCTAGTGGATTTATTGGTTGACAGCATCACTTTTGACCAATAATAAACTTAGTCCTTTCAGTCTTGCTCTAGGTTGACTGTTGTAATAATCACCACATCTTTTGGGTATTGTACTTACCATGGAGAGTGATTTCTTAAGCAGTGGGTAACCTGTCTATCTTTCCAGCTTGGATGACAGAGAGGGTCACCTGCCCTTTCCCGATCTTCATGACTTTGCACTTGGCGCGGTTGAAGTCCAGGAGCCAGCTGCTAGACCAGACCTGTAGCCTGTCCAGATCCCTTTGTAGTCCTGCTGTGTCATCCTCTGATTGAATTCTCCTCATTAACTTCACATCGTCTGCAAACAGACACTTCTGAGTCTGTTCCTTCTGTCATGTCTTTTACACATACCAGAAACAGCACCGGTCCTAGAGCTGACCCATGTGGAACCCCGCTCATCACAGGCACCCACTCCGACACCTCGTCACGTACCATGACTCGGTGTTGCCTTCCTGTCAGGCATTCTCTGATTCATTGCAGTGCCTTCCATGTTATACCTGCCTGGTCTTCCAGCTTTCGTATTAATCTCTTCTTGTGTGGAACTGTGTCAAAAGCCTTTTTACAGTCCAAGAAAATGCAGTCTACCCACCCCTCTCTCTCTTGTCCTACTGCTGTCACCTTGTCATAGAACTCAACTTGGTTTGTGACACAGGATTTCCTGTCCCTAAATCCATTCTGGTTGTCGCAGATAAGCTTATTCCTTCCTAGGTGTTTCACCACTCTTCTCCTGATAATCTCCATGACTTTGCATACAATGCAAGTCAGTGATTGTGGTCTGTAGTTAAATACTACATGTCTGTCTCCTTTTTTAAAAACTGGGACTACATTTGCTGTCTTCCATACCTAAGGTAGTTGCAGTGTTTCAATAGATGTATTGAAGACTGTTGTTAATGGTACACAGAGCACCGCTGCTCCCTCTCTCAGGGCCCACAGAGAGATGTGTACTCATCTAATTGTGGTTGCAGGGGCCGAGTCACAGCTCATGGCCCCTCCTCTTCACTTGTCGCTATTACGTCACTCCCTCCCTACTCCGTGAGCCTTATCATACCTCTTCTTAAAGCTATGTATGGATACTTCCTTTACGTCACTTTCCAGGCTATTCCACTTCCTGAAAACTGTACGGCTGAAGAAATACTTTCTTTCATCCCTCTGACTCATCTGAGTCTTCATCTTTCAATTGTGACCCCTTGTTGCTATGTCCCGTCTCTGGAACATCCTGACTTTGTCCACCTTGTCAATTCCTAGCAGTATTTTGTAAGTCGTTATCATGTCCACCTGTCCCTTCTGTCCTCCAGTGTCGTCAGGTCGATTTCCCTTAACCTTTCTTCGTCAGATATTTCCCATAGCTGCGGGACTAGTCTTGTTGTCATTGACATATACCAGAAATAGCACCTGTCCTAGGACGGACCCCTGTGGAACCCCACTCTGACACCTCGTCATGTACCTTGACTCGTTGTTGCCTCCTCAAGTATTCTCTGATCCAGTGCATTGCATTACCCGTTATGCACGTGTGTGTGTGTGTGTGTGTGTGTGTGTGTGTGTGTGTGTGTGTGTGTGTGTGTGTGTGTGTGTGTGTGTGTGTGCGTGTGTGTGTGTGTGTGTGTGAATGTATGTATGTATGTATGTATGTATGTATGTATGTATGTATGTATCTGGGTCCACAGACGGATCATAGACAAGCAATAAATTTAGCAGCTTCTCCAAAGAGTAAAATACTATTAATTAAATACTACTGATTAAACTAAAACAGTGTAGCAGAGCGTGGTTTCGATCCACGGACCTCTGGGTTATGGGCCCAGCACGCTTCCACTGCGCCACTCTGCTCGATAGTATATTAAGTAAGTTACATTCATAAGTTTATTAAAAAATTAGAGGTAATAAAAATAGTTTTAATCTTCTGTAAATTCGCCAGGTGGGTCCCTGCAGGTCTTCTCCAGGTGGGTCCCTGCAGGTCTTCTCCAGGTGGGTCCCTACTGGTTTTCTCCAGATGGGTCTCTACTGGTTTTCTCTAGGTGGTTCTCTGGCGGTCTTCTCCAGGTGGGTCCCTGCCTGTCTTCTCCAGGTGAGTCTCTGCCGGTCTTCTCCAGGTGGGTCCCTGCTGGTCATCTCCAGGTGGGTCCCTGCCGTTCTTCTTCATGTGGGTCCCTGTCGGTCATCTCCAGGTGGGTCCCTGTCGGTCTTCTGCAGGTGGGTCCCTGTCAATCACCTTTACCGACGTGAACATGGCTGCCACTGCTCTGAACGAAGGTCTTGCTGTTTACTACTACTACATCAGTCCCACCTACATAGAAGCAGAGAGATACCACTACATCCAACATTGCTGGAACTGTTATTCTTATCTTCACACCACCAAAACATGTCCAGTAAAAGACAATAAGTTCTGCACTACATATGGTAGTGAGGGACACACCTTCAGTTCCTGTACCGCTGCTGCACCAACACAACCAGCGTGTTTAAACTGCAAAAGTAATGATCACCATACACTGGCAGCAAAATGTCCTACTAGAAAGGATATAATGAAGAAAACACAAGATGTAGCAAAGAAAAAATCTACCAACAACACACCAACGTATGCCGCAATTGCAAAATTACAAGCAGTCACTACAAAATTACTTCAAGCATCTACTCAGCCCGCCTCCACCACCACCATCACTCATCCAACATGTGACGTAACGAAGATCCACTATTGTCTGCTATACGCTCACATGCAGAACATGGCTGTACCTGGATCCTTTAGCTCTACCATCAACGAGTTATTTGCATTAAATAATATGCCATCATTTATATTTCCAGCATCCCCACCTTCTGAAGAAATTCTCAAATTCACGAAGGACTTAATAACCACCTCTGCTGCAGAAGGTCCATCAACACCACCATCTAGTGACGTCACTCTAACAACGTCCAATGAGAAGCCTCCACCGCCACCACTCCTCACTGAATCCAACCAATCAGAGGCCTTGCCACCAGAAACATCTTCTAATTCGTCTACTGGAATTGACAACGAATCAACACCACCTTCCTCAACTCCACCACCGCCTTCTCCACCTCGCTCACGTCGATTACCTGGAACACCATGGGTTAAGCACAAAGGACTCACATTCTACACCACGACGCAACACCCCACACGAATTACTCGCCTAGAACTCATCCAACATCTCCAAGACAACACTGCAACGTACCAAAGCGACGAAAGACCATACCCTACCTTCAACCAGATACTCCACCAACTCCAAACCAACGAACTCTACTACAGCTCTCCCATACGTGTGCTACAAATCTCTCGAACAAAATTCAATGCACTGAAAAACGGTTCAAGACAATAACCAACTCATCCTGCTTGCTGCCTTCTGACACTCCCAGCTCCTACCGCTGCCTTCGCCATCCTCTCCTAGTGAGCCAAGTAAGGACATCATTCAAGCCTCTCCATCTACGTCGCCAGTACTTCGGTACCACATGTCCCAAAGAGGTTGGGCCACTTGCTTTAATTCCTCCTCTTCCCCTCCTTCCCATCCTTTTCCAGTTATTTCCATCCTTCCTTATCCTTCTTCCTTCCCATCTCACGACAGCTCTCGTCGTCTTATTCGATTTGATTTGGTCTTCTCCAGGTGGGTCCCTGTCAGTCTTCTCCATGCAGAAACCCAGCAAAAAAATTAATACCTTAATTTTCTGTTCAGTAAATATAATTATTAATAGAAAACTTATACCAAAATATAAAAACAGTGACAGTATCGGAGACAAAACTCTGAAGCATCACTTGGCCTGGCCAAAAAAACCTGGATAGTAGAATCTGTATGTGAAACATTTGTGGTAGAAATGGTTCAGTGTCAAGCTCCTTTTAAGTTCCTTTGTGAGTAGTCTGACAGCCATGAGATATCTGCCACTAAGGACAGTGAGCATATACGTTGTCGTATTTAGCAGGAATCATATCCGATATGTGTGCAGAAACTAGGTGTGAAGGCTTACTCAGCCCTGTAACAACTTCAGTAAGTATTACTAAGGCTTGCTCCTCCTCAGGAAAATTAATGAATAGAAAAAGAAATAATAACAGACAAACATAAACACTTTATTATATAGAAATTTAAAATATAAAACACTTAAATATGAAATATTAATCCTACATTAAAGAAAATGAAAAATAAAAAATATGAATGATAACTTAATTCAACGCTAATATATATAGGGGTGTCTGGTGTTGGTGACACTGTGTTGTTGAAATCATAGCTGTTGCTGATGATGGGGGATGGGGGTCGCAGGTGTTGGTTACGACCCACTGGCTAGTTCTTCACAGTAGATAGAGCCTTGAGTATTCTATCCCGATGAAAGGAAAGCAGGTTCTTTACCACTGCAATGATGTGGGGTTACATCCTGCAATTTCCTACAGGTGCACAGGTAATTAAATCCAAAATGGAGAAGTTTCTGGACGTTAGTCCTTCTCCATCATTTCTTCTCGTTGATTGACAGGTGACCCTCTCTGTCATCCAAGCTGGAAAGATAGACAGGTTACCCACTGCTTAAGAAATCACTCTCCATGGTAAGTACAATATCCAAAAGATGTGGTGATTATTACAACAGTCAACCTAGAGCAAGACTGAAAGGACTAAGTTTATTATTGGTCAAAAGTGACGCTTTCAACCAATAAATCCACTAGAATACAAGGCAGGCATGTACTTACAGTAGTGTTGGGAGCTGTGAGTCGAGTGATTTACTGTTTGACCAGAGCCCCACATGTCACCTTTTGGGGGGGGGAGAAGAGGGAGGGGGAGGGATAGTGGGAGCTAGACTGACCCTACGTTAACAAGCAGCCAGCAGTCAAACTATCACTTTAGGGGTGAGGGAGAAAAGGTCGGAATAGCAGGAGCTTGACTTACCCTACCTTAACAAGTAGCCGGCAATGAAACTATCACTTTCGTGGAGGGGGAAAAAAGGCGGGAATAGCGGGAGCTTGACTTGCCCTACCTTAACAAGTAGCCGGCAATAACACTGTTGTTACTATATACTCCCTCGCTACTCCTATCTATTGAACTTTTTCCTCACACTCCCCCATACCAAGACTTATAGTCAAGGAGTATAAGAAGAATAGGCGAGGAAAAAGTTCTAACATATTGAAGTCGCGTAAGGCAAGAAATCTTCTACTGACTGTCACGACTGTCAGTAAAATCTTCTACTGACTGTCAGAGAAATAATTGGATGAACCACTGATATACACAATATGGAACTTAAAAGCCTGGAGTGCCAATGCCACCTCAAGAGCCGACTGTTGGTTCCCTTAAAAGTTTCTAGGTATATCAAAGGTTTGTGGTCCGTTTCTAAAATGAATTCTTTTCCCAGCAAATAAAATTTAAGTTTGGAGATACCCCACACAAGGGCCAAACATTCCTTTTCTATGGAGGAGTATCTCGTTTCTGCGGGAAGGAGTTTCCGGCACAGGAAGCATACAGGGAAGGGAGTACCATCATGGTATTGTAGTAACACCGCACCTAAGCCAGTATTGGAGGCATCAGCTCTTAAACGAAATGTTTTATTAATATCTGGAATCTTAAGTACAGGATCTTTCGAAAAGATACTTTTAATCTCATTAAACTTTTCCCGAGCTACGTCGGAAAGTTCAAGAGGTTCCTTCACAGACTTTTTAAGGAAGTCTGATAAGATGACTGTAAGATCAGTAAGGTTCGGGATAAACCGTGCATAAAAATTTACAGAACCAAGAAAGCTACGCACGAGCTTCTTTGTTTTGGGGAATTTAAATTCTAGTAAAGCTTTGATCTTACTGGGGAGAGGCTGCAGAGAGTTATTAGAAAGTATCAGTCCAAGATATCTAATCTTGTTATACCCAAGGAAGCATTTCTTCGGCTTGGCAGTGAGGCCATGTGAGCGTAACCTATGCAAAACTGATGTTAATGTTTGGATATGTTCGCACCACGTGGATGTCATTACATAAATGTTATCAAAATAAACTGAAACATTTGGCATATTACCCAAGACCTTTCTCATCAGTCTCACGTAGGTAGCACAGGCAGTTACCAAACTGAAGGGCGTAGTTCTATATTGCATCAGTCCTTGGTGTGTAGGAAAAGCGGTGTACCTCTTAGAAGAAGGATCTAACATTACTTGATGATATGCCTGCGCAATATCAATCTCTGAAAAGAAGGAAGCGTCATAAAATTTGTGTAGATCGCTATCTATTAAGGGCATAGGCTCAGCATCCCACCGAGTTATAGCATTAAGGCCTCTGAAGTCAACAGCAACTCTATATGAATTATCCTCCTTCTTAACCATGACTACTGGTGAACAATATGAAGATACTGAAGGTTCAATGATCTTTAGTTTTAATAATTTGTCTACCTCTTGGTCAAATGCATCCCTAAGGTGAACTGGAACTGGGTATAATTTCTGTTTTATAGGATTGTCCGTCACTAAGTCAATCTTATGGACTACCGTGGAGGTAACACCTGGAATATCAGTAAAGACGTCTGAAAAGTTACTCACACGTTGAAGTAGTTTATGTCTCTTATGGTCATCCAAAGATTCATTAATATTAATGTTGGTTGCGCCCGAGTGGTCAAGAGTCACCAAGTCATGTAGTTCATCATAGTCTAAGTTAGAGGTATCAATTACTCACACTTTACATTCTTCAGTTGTCTTATCAAGTTCGTGTGGAAAAACTAAGTCGAAGTTATTAAGGCAGTTAACCGAATTTCTTCTGTAATATTTCTTAAGGATGTTGATATGATAAAGCTTAGGTTTCCCCTTGACTTCTATGAGGTAGTCAACTTTCCCACAAATTTTTAATACTTTATATGGACCTTTCCATGCTACTAATAATTTATTTGACTTGATAGGCCCGGTGGCCTGGTGGCTAAAGCTCCCGCTTCACGCACGGAGGGCCCGGGTTCGATTCCCGGCGGGTGGAAACATTTCGAAACGTTTCCTTACACCTGTTGTCCTGTTCACCTAGCAGCAAATAGGTACCTGGGTGTTAGTCGACTGGTGTGGGTCGCATCCTGGGGGACAAGATTAAGGACCCCAATGGAAATAAGTTAGACAGTCCTCGATGACGCACTGACTTTCTTGGGTTATCCTGGGTGGCTAACCCTCCTGGGTTAAAAATCCGAACGAAATCTTATCTTATCTTATCCCCTACTTTAAAAGTTCTCCTCTGACTTTTGGAATCAAAATAGGTTTTGTACTGGTCCATTGACAAACTTAAGTTTTTCGAAACTATGTCAGAGGTCTCCTCAAGTTTGGATCTAAGGTCAAGGAGAAACTGGTAAGAAGACTGAACCACAGCATTTACCTCCTCATTAGTCCATACGTCATGAAGGATGGCCAGTGGACCTCTGGCCTGTCTACCATAGAGAAGTTCAAAAGGTGAAAACCGCAAAGAGTCACTAGGAACTTCCATCATGGCAAACAAAGCACAGGGTAGATAACGATGCCACTCCTTAGGTTTAAGGGAGCAAAGTTTCCTTAAAATGGACTTGAGAATTGAATGCTAGCGCTCAATCCTCCCATTACAGCTGGGATGATAGGGTGTGGTGAAGAGAGGCTTCACTCCCAGAAGTTGGTATAGATGTTGCATTAAGTCAGATGTGAATTGAGTCCCACGGTCAGACAAAATTCCTCTAGGGATGCCCACTCTGGAGAAAATGGACAAAAGGGCTTCAGCCACCTCTGTAGTAGTTATGGTCTTTAAGGGAACGGCTTCAGGGAAACTCGAAGCATAATCAACTAATGTTAATATATATCTATGTCCCCCAGATGAAAGTGGAGATAAAGGACCAACGATGTCAATAGCTACTCTTTCAAAAGGTACCGTAAAGACTGGCATTTTGACCATAGGTACTCGCCTGGTACCTCGGGAGGATGACAGTTGGCAAACTTTACACGATCTACAATAGGAAGTGATATCTGAGGACATTTTTGGCCAAAAATAGGTTTCCCTAATTTTATTTAAGGTTTTACGATGCGAAAAATGTCCGGCCACTGGCAGGTCATGAGCCATTTTAAGAACAGTCTCTCTGCATTGACTTGGAACAACTAAGATGGAATAGTCTATCTCATTTGAATTTAATTTGAATACTGACTTGTACAAGATACCTTTTATATATTCAAATTTATATGAAAAGTTTTTCCTTTGTCTAACTTGATTTTGTTTAGCGGCATTATGGCAATTCTGAAGAGAAGGGCAATTACGTTGTAACTTGACAAAGGAGTCCTTCGATATATCTAAAGGCTTAAAGTCAGGGAAAATCAAAGGATGGACAGTAGGAGAAGCCTGGGCTTTGGTCTGAGCCCTAGTCAAGACATGGTATCGGAGGTGATATCTTCACTTTCATCTAACAAGTGAACCTGTGATCCTACTTCCTCGCTTTCGAGAGTAGCATCACTGGTTTTTAATCCCACATGAATATCGTGAGACATTGTCTCATCTGAACTTTCGAGGGGCTTCTCTGACTCTACAGGAAGAGGATCTGAAACACTTATATCCATCTTTGGTGATGAAAGGTCAACCTCAGAAGGAAGAATGGCACCTTTTACATTACCTATTAGTACGGAGCAAGAAGTGATGGGAGCTAGTACGGCTTCAGACCAACCTGTGAACCATTTAGACCTAATGTAACAACGGATGGTAGGAAAAGTGTCCGTAAGGCCCAAGTAGTCTGAAAGTATAGCAGAGGAATGAGTTTCTTTAAGGTTAGGGAACAGCTTATCAGAAATGACTATACATGTGCATCCAGTGTCTCGTAAAATGGTAGATACATTAAGTCCATTAACTGTTCCTGAACAGAAGGGTGCTTGGTCATTACAGTCTTTAAAACATCTTCCAACTTTTTGGACCTTCTTAGAAGGGCAATCTGGACGTTTATGTCCCTTAACACCACACAAATGACAAACAGGAATAAAAGAAGTCATTTTACTTTCCACTAGAGGCTTTGATTTCTTAAGGTCTGATGAACCCTTCCCCTTAGGGTTCGATCCCTTTAGGTCTTTATAGGAATTGTGAGCCTCAGCATACAGGTCAGCAGCCTCAGCAACTTCCTCAGCTTTAATCAGGTTACGTTCTCTGATGAATGTTCGTATCTGATGGGGAAGAGCTGTCAGGAACTGGTCAGCAACCATGAAGTCTCGAAGAGATTCATAACTGTGATCAATTCCTGAACTCTCTATCCAAAAGTCGAACAAACGAAAGAGTGTTACGTGTAACTGTTGAAAGTTCTGGCCAGGCTGTAAGGTGGCATACCTGAAATCTTTCCTGTAAGAATTAGTGGTTTTTTGGTATGCTTTAAGGATTGCCTTCTTCAGTAGGTCATAATTACATATGATATCCTGCGACAAAGTTGCATAGATATTCAAGGCTGTACCAGAAAATAACATTCCTAACCTGGTAGTCCAGGTGTCAGCAGGTCATTCACAGAGGGTAGCAGTATTTTCAAACCTGATAATGTATGAAGTAATGTCTTCACCTTCTGTGAAGGGAGGTAAATTAGGTGTTGGAATATGTGCACTGACTGCACGTTGTTCCATTACTCCTTCCTCTAATTGTTGTTGTGTAAAAGTTAACTTTTTATTCTCTAATTCAAGGCGAGATTTTTAGAGCTCACGATCCTTTTCTCTCTCTATTAACTCATGCTCTCTAGCTCTTTCCTCACGATCAAGTCTATCATGCTCTTTTTTGTCTTTGCGCTCTCTTTCTAACTGTCTCTCTTGGCTTTCTCTTTCAATTCTCTCTCTCTTTTCTCCTGTCTTTCAAGGTTCTCTTTCTCATTTTTCTCTTCTATTTCGATTTTCTCTCTCTCCTTTTTCTCTTCTCTTTCGATTCTCTCTCTCTCCTTTACTTCTTCTCTTTCCCTTTCTAACTGTCTCTCTTCTCTCTCAATTCTCTCTCTTTCAAGTCTTTCCTGGATCTTAGCACTAATGAAAGATTCTAAATTTTTCCCTGTTATTCCTAACTTACTTCCAGCATTCATCCAAAACTGGTATTCCTCCATGCTTGCAAGAATAACTTAAACTATCAGGGGAAATGAAACGGGTATTAAAGAAAACAGAGGGTTCAATTCCTGCTCTGCTCAAACTGTAAATAAACCAGAGGGCTCGATCCCTGCTTCAATTAAACAACATGTATTAATGAAAACGAAGGGTTCTATGCCGGCTCCGAGCAAACAGTAAGTAGAATGGGGTCACTTGACCATCCAATCTTCTCACCAACAAATCAAGAGTGTCCTATGACAGTTCCCTTGATATAATAAAGAGCTCAATGAAACAAATTGTCACTGGAAAATCTCGGGTCCCTAGAGTCTAATCCTCCAAAGTGTTTCAAGCTCAAAGTGTCAGAATTAAATATTATATCCTGCCTGACTTGACTTACAATAAATTGAGACCATAACAATCACCAAATCTTTTAAATACCTGTACTGTAGTCCTACCATAGAGAATGATTACTCATGGCTGGTGGTAACCGTTGAAGTTCCAATGGTAGATTCGAGATGGAGTTGAATCTTGATTCAGTAGAGTTGATCCTGGCAAGGTCGCCACTTGTGAAGGCTTACTCAGCCCTGTAATAACTTCAGTAAGTATTACTAAGGCTGGCTCCTCCTCAGGAAAATTAATGAATAGAAAAAGAAATAATAACAGACAAACATAAACACTTTATTATATAGAAATTTAAAATATAAAACACTTAAATATGAAATATTAATCCTACATTAAAGAAAATGAAAAATGAAAAATATAAATGATAACTTAATTCAACGCTAATATATATAGGGGTGTCTGGTGTTGGTGACACTGTGTTTTTGAATTCGTAGCCGTTGCTGATGATGGGGATGGGGGTCGCAGGTGTTGGTTACGACCCACTGGCTAGTTCTTCACAGTAGATAGAGCCTTGAGTATTCTATCCCGATCACAGGAAAGCAGGTTCTTTACCACTGCAATGATGTGGGGTTACGTCCTGCAATTTCCTACGGGTGCACAGGTAATTAAATCCAAAATGGGGAAGTCTCTGGACGTTAGTCCTTCTCTATCATTTCTTCTCGTTGATTGACAGGTGACCCTCTCTGTCATCCAAGCTGGAAAGATAGACAGGTTACCCACTGCTTAAGAAATCACATTCCATGGTAAGTATAATACCCAAAAGATGTGGTGATTATTACAACAGTCAACCTAGAGCAAGACTGAAAGGACTAAGTTTATTATTGGTCAAAAGTGACGCTTTCAACCAATAAATCCACTAGAATACAAGGCAGGCATGTACTTACAGTAGTGTTGGGAGCTGTGAGTTGAGTAATTTACTGTTTGACCAGAGCCCCACACGTCACCTTTCGGGGGGGGGGAGAAGAGGGAGGGGGAGGGATAGTGGGAGCTAGACTGACCCTACGTTAACAAGCAGCCGGCAGTCAAACTATCACTTTAGGGGTGGGGGAAAAAAGGCGGGAATAGCGGGAGCTTGACTTACCCTACCTTAACAAGTAGCCGGTAATGAAACTATCACTTTCGTGGAGGGGGGAAAAAGGCAGGAATAGCGGGAGCTTGACTTACCCTACCTTAACAAGTAGCCGGCAATAAAACTGTTGTTACTATATACTCCCTCGCTACTCCTATCTATTGAACTTTTCCCTCACACTAGGACAGGAATTCCTGGAAAGAAAGTGACTTTCTGTCAAAGAGGCGTAACTAGTAGAACTTTATCAATGCTTATCCAAGACAAGTTGGTGTCCAGGTTATTCATGCTGGAGATAACACTGATTCTGACGTGGTTATTATGCAACGTCCGGGTGATAGATAAGGAGAGAGACACTCTCATTGCTATATCATGCCGCCAATTCAAGCAATTCCAAAATGCAATTAGAGTCACCCCGAAGAACTCTTGGGAAAAGCATATGCATGTGAGTTTTGTTTGTACATGCAAAATCTGGATGTGATACTATAACGTCCCGGTTTGGAATGGGAAAAATGAAACAAACATTCTGAAGTCATTATAATAGTCGTGGTCAGATGTGTTCCTAATCCGGGACACAGATGTTTCACACAGAGAATAAATAGGAGGCAGCAGGCGTGTTTGACTGAAGAAGTCTAATGCGTAGGCGAAACGTTTCAGTCAACAATATATTACCCAACTGTTGCACATGTCTTTCTCTTCAGCTTGTCCGTATTATATACCATTTCCGTTATTATGTTTTATCCGCTAGATATGTCTCTATATGCAGTCCACAACGACCAAATCATCCTGAAAGCTGAGCGGCCACCGAACCAAGGTCGACTACGTACCAACGAGGCATGTTTTGATCATGCACATATGACCTCTGCCAGTTTAACTGGATCTCAACTGCTGAGGAATATACTAGGTTAGGACGTATAATCTAGACTCTGAGGTGCTTCAAGTGCCAAAGGTACAAGCACCTCAGCGAACGATATCAATATAAGGAATAGTGCGGTGTCAGCAGCTATTCTCGCTTGAAAAGGGACTGTTTGGGTAAAATAAAGAGAGGTGAGGCAACGAAACTTCCGTATCAGAAATTGCCTGAAACCTACACTGTCCAGAGAGGCTCCGCCGTGTCAGAGCAGCATGGAAAACCCAGATTATCCTGCCTCCGGCATCAAGTTGAGCACCTAGAACTCAGCAGCAGCCTCGTCAAGAGGTGGCTACAGTATCACGGAACCCAGGGCCACTTTCCCAGTCACAGCGACTGAGGAAGCCGAGGAAACATCATCGACAACTTCAAGGTCTAGCTCAGCCAGCACCAGAGACTACTGTTCGAACTCCCACCCAACAACAGCAGCGAACAGTCCGCATGCTGAAAGAACTGACTACCGCCAACGCATCTACCCTGACACCACAACAGCCACTAGTAAAGAGCAACGTAACCCAAGGGAACAGAGCAAGCCATGCCATATTACCCTGAATCATATAATGATGCTGACAATTACATCCTTTGCCGAAGTCATATGCAACCTGATAGACTAGGTGAAAAACAGAGATACTCAGATGTACTGAGATATTCTTGATCATATGTATGACAGACAAGACAAAATTTATTTCTTTGCAAAGTTAATATGTGATTACATTTCATAATTTGTTGATTACAAAGAAATTCACTATCATGCCGGGGCATTTCGGGCAAAACGGAGCCCATGCGTTGATTAGCAAAGGTACCCGACAGCAAAACACAGAGGCTTGACAGCCTCTGCTGCCTGCAGAGCATGTTTTTATTTATTTATTTATTTTCTTTTTGCAGTGGATCGCATAGGGACTATAGGAAGACCCTGGTCATGGCCACAGAACATCTATAAATCTCAGATTCTCAAAGCTGTCTCTTTCGAGATTCACGGACTGGTCATCTTAGTATTAAGACCCATGTCAAGACGCTGTTTCTGGCGAATCAGTGAATCAATCCACATTGTTCCAGACTATGGAGATGAACCCTACTCCAGGCTGAGGGACTGACCACCTTAAAAATTATTAATCCAAGGTTGATGGACTGATTACATCATCCTTACCTCGCCATTTCTCCAGCTACCTCCAGTTTGTTTTCCTCTGTATTTCATTGATGAAGCTGCCGTGTAGGCGAAACGTTTCAGTCATATAGACACTCATCTGTTGCACATGTGTCTTACTCTTCAACTCGTTGGTTATATGTTCCACGGTGTGTAGGTGTGTAGGTGTGTAGGTGTGTGTGTGTGTGTGTGTGTGTGTGTGTGTGTGTATGTGTGTGTGTGTGTGTGTGTGTGTGTGTGTGTGTGTGTGTGTGTGTGTGTGTGTGTGTGTGTGTACTCACCTAATTCACCTAATTTTGGTTGCAGGGGTCGAGAGTCAGCCCCTGGCCCCGCCTCTTCACTGACCGCTACTGCTCCATGAGCTTTATCATACCTCGTCTTAAAACTATGTATGGTTCCTGCCTCCACTACATCGCTTGCCAGACTATTCCACTTCCTAACAACTTTGTGGCTGAAGAAATACTTCCTAACATCTCTCTGGCTCATCTGAGTCTTCAGCTTCCAGTTGCGTGTGTGTGTGTGTGTGTGTGTGTGTGTGTGTGTGTGTGTGTGTATGTGTGTATGTGTGTTTGTTCGTGCGTGCGTGCGTACGTGCATGTGTGTGCACACATGAGTGCCTGCATGAGCGAGAAAAAAGGCAGTCTTGTTTAATGGAGAGAGTGAAAGTGAGAAAGTTGGGCACTAAGCAGCGGCTGCTGTCCACTGCCAGACCCAGACAAGTGAATGGTTACTTTATTAGTAATAGGAAAAATCTAGACAATTTTTTTGCTTATAAGATGACGAGTTCAGTGGTATTATTCTAATGGCAGACTAATGTGTGTCAGGATATGAACGTCTAGCTTAAAGCTCCTGGATTCTGTTATCTCAGTGAATAAATGTAAGCTGTTGTTACCCTTATGCTTTTCTCTTTTCATGGAAAATATCACTTGGCACCTCACTGTCGTTGCAAATAGTCCTAAAATGGTGTCATCTAACACTTGTAAAGGTGGGGTAACAGTTGCCTCTGAGCAGAAGTGTGTGTGTGTGTAAATAAATACTTGTTCTTCTTGATATCACATACGGAGACGGATCTCACATGGATAAATTAAGCGGCATATCCAAGGAATATCACTGATACAGAAATTAAGCCATCATTAAGGACACTATGGCTCTGACCCGAAGATCACGACTCTGTGGATGGGTAGCTGATGTTTGATTTCCGACGCTCTGCATAAATGCTACAATACTAAAGTTTTAAATTGTACGAACACTTTTGAAAAAAAAAAATCCATATTTATACTCTCCACAAGTTAAAGTTTCATTAGTATCATATCAGCACTGAATTAGATTGTGTAGAAATTAATAAACTAGTGCAAGTTTGAAAATAAACAGGATGTTCAAAGCAGCATTAAATACAAGTAATTTAACTAAAACAACTTAGCAGAGCGTGGTTTCGATCCACGGACCTCTGGGTTATGGGCCCAGCACGCTTCCACTGCGCCACTCTGCTTGACGTGAAAGTCTTTAAGATTACTTTCATAAGTTAATTACGTAAATATTTAAGGTTTTAATAATAGCTTATATTTTGTGTATAACTTATTTTTTCATTTTAGTATACATAATTACAAAGACAGATTTTATACCAAAATATAAGAACAGTGACAGTAATTGATGGAAAGCTCTCTTGCATCTCCTGGACTGGCTAATAAAATCGAGACAGTGGAATCTGTATGTGAATCCTTTGTAGTTCATCATGGGATTCCTGTGGGTCGTCTTTGACACTGATGAGGTATTTGCAACTAAGGACTGTGAACAGTACTGTTGTCTTATTCAGCAGTCATCATTACCAATACGGTTGTAGAATCTAGGACAGGAAAAAAAACCCGACTCGTCAAAACTGCGTGAGATGCAGAATTTTATCAAGATGTTAAATGCTTTATCAACATGTTAGATGCGGGTTATGAAACCGATGCTGTCGTGGTTTATGTACGCAAGGCTTTAGACTTTCCAGAGGTTCGCAACAATATTCACGTTACAGCTAATGACATACACTGTCGTTCCTTTTTCATGCCACCAATTCAAGCAATAACAACATGCATACCAAAACGCAAACAATCTCCACTAGAGTAGCCCAAGACGCTCTTCGGAATAGCATGAGTGTTTAAGTATTGTTTTCACATGCGATGTCTGGATATGATACTACATACGCCATATTTTGAATATGGAAAGTAATGCATAAAATTCACAAGTCATCACAGAAGTTGTGATCAGACGGGTTCATATTCGCAGACACAGATGCTTCACGGCAGGAGTTGCTTCATGTTGGGAAACGAAATGTGGAAAAACTTCAAAAGTGGAACTGACGCTCCCGAAGCCTTGAATGAACTACTTACCTACACATGACCTCTCCAAAATATGTAGCAGTAGTGTGTATGCCTCCTACGAGCAGGTCTGCTACTCTCACTACCTGCGAATTTACTACCAAACTCCTGGAGTAAATGAAACACGGTGTTTAACACGAAGTATTATAAGTTTAAGATCAAGATTGGCTCTGTTGTCCCCATCATTCCAGATATATCTCCAACACCACCGGACGTGATACGTGAAATTGATTGTTCTTGAAAGAGCTGCAAGAATTTGCTTGCTTTCCTTCTTCAAGGGGGGCTCCTTGTAGTGGTGAAGAGGCTCTTTATTCTGAGGAAGTGGACCTTTTGGTCTTCTTCCTCAGACCGAATCTAATTACCTCCAAATCCTCCCTTCCCTATCACATCCTCCCCATTCTCCCCTTTTTTTTCCCTTTCCTCCCACTCCCAACCCTCCCCTTTTCCATGTCCTGATTGTAGCCTCTGGGATCCTTCCCTCTGGCATTACGGTTTCTAGGTAAGGGGAAGTGTGCAGGAGTTCATCCCGCTCCGTGAGGTTCCTTGGGTTGGGTTCCACACTGCATCTGCACTGCTTGTGGTCTCGAGGTCCTCTCGGATGAGGCAAGGAACTTACGGCCCTTTCACACCTTCTAGTGACCGTTCCTATACTGTCCCACCTTTTTTTATTCATTTTTTCTTTCCTTCTTTCTTTTTTTTTCTTAAAAATAATAAGAAAGAAGTCCCATCATCATGGAGTCTTCGTTCCTTGATAATCCTCCTCCTCCTAGGCCCCTTTATGTTACCACATCCTGCTCTGACTCGGCTTCGTTACTGGACCATTCTCTAGACTCTTCCCAGACCACTGTACCTTCTGCTGGTGACGCTTCGTCACCTGCTCCAGGTGCTGGGTCTCCGCCCATTTCTGTTAATGCTTCTGCCTCTTGCATGACTCTAACTATGCACCCGGCTTCCCCGAATACGTTAGGCAGTTTTCTGATCGCCCATTTACCTCGGGTCAGGCTGCCCGTGGTACTACGTCTAAACGTTCCAGACCATTTACTGATGACGGTTTTTGGATGTCTAGTCATTCTTCTCAAAAATGACCTGCGCGACACCCACTTCCTTTACACACCATACTTACAAGTACGCAGTGGACTAAATTCTTTTCCCTACAACCAACATCTCCATCTGATTATCTTTCTGACCATAGTATTGGTAAAGTTCTTATGACACGTTGGCCAAAATATATCCTTTCATGCTCTTTGAAGCGGTGCACGCATCATTACAGTTCAGAATGCAGAACAAGCTCATGATCATTCCCATATTACTTCCATAGATAACATTCCAATCACAGTTCACAAGCACACCACTCTCAATTCTTGCAGAGGTACGGTGGTTGTACCACGTACCACTGTATAGAGTGATTGTCTGTCTTGTGGGGATATTTTGGAACAATTAGCCCTTCAGGACCTTCCTATTCTCAAAGTGGATACATATGTCCTGCCCGCTCGTGGGAGGAGGAACTTTCCCAATAACATTGCCGTGAACTCCCATCCTCCGTTTATATTGTGGGCCATTGCTTAGAGGTCCATAAAGTTGTCCGTACTCCCCAACAGTGTCGAAATTGCTGGCGCATGGGACACCCCGCTAAATACTGCACATCTGAGGTGGAGCGCCCGATCTGTGGTGCCACAGATCATACAGATACATCTTGCAGTCTTTCGTTCACTTGTCTCAATTGCAATAAACCTCAACCTTCTTTTTCCTGCCGTTGTCAGGTCTATCGTAATGAACGAGAAATCTATTGTCTTAGGGAGAGCGAAGGCCTTTCTTATGCTATGACTGTCTCTCAGCTCCGCCTTCAAAGGAATCTTCCATGTATTCCTTATTCGCGAGTAGCTAGGAGACCTCCAGCCTTAGCGGTCTTCCTGCCTACCAACTCTTCCGATGTCGTTTCTTCTGAGGTTACCCCTGTCTCTAATTCTTTTGCGGTTTTATTCTCTGAAACCCCCACCTCCTTACCTAGTCCTACCACTACTTCTTCTCGCCTACTAGTTTCTCAGTCTGCAAGGCTTCGCACACCTACCCCTTCTTTGCACCTATTACCTGCGGAGCTGAATCTGTCTCATAAGTCCAAGTCTCTTACTTACAATTCCTCAACAGTTTTCCTTCTCGGTCTCAGTGCCTCGTTCTAACCCCCTTTCTAACTCTCACACGGAGGTGGAGGCTCACCCTCCTCACGTAGTCCCCTCTTTTCCTGTTACCCCTTCCCCCTAGTCATCTTCCCCAGTTACCTTCCAACCTCCTTCCTCTCCTGTTCCACCACAGGATGATTCCTCTGCCCACACGAACGCATGTCTCCAAGCTCATTCTCCCATCCCCTTTCAGACCATAGTCTCCCCAATCTCTACTTGCTGCTCTACCTCACATGTCTCTGAAACTGATATCAGCATCTTCCTTTTCCTCCTTTTCCTCTGAGACACTTGACGCTATCTCCGACTATATTGCAGAGACAAAACGCTCGATGGACAACGAAGCGCCTCTTTCCACCTCTTCATATTTTTCATGAGCCTCGCAACAATCTTTTCCTACACAGCATTCTGATTCCTCCTTGCTCACACGTTTACCGTTGCCTCCACACATTAACTTCACTGACCCTAATAGCCCATAGATTTTGTCGGTTCTTATTGTTGGCATACCTGTCTTTGTAAATAATGTTTTATTTACAATGGAATATTCGTGGCCTCAGGAGTAATCGGGGAGAGCTCCAACTGCTGCTCTCCCAGTTTTCCTCAGTATGTGTTGGGTTACAAGAGCCCAAAATTCATTCAGCTGTTATTCGTTCCGTTTCGACCTATGTGCTGTTGCATTCGGCTGATCCCTTTCCTGATGAATCATTTAATGAAGTGCGCTTCTTGTGATCATTGGTATACCGTATCAATGGGTCTTTGTTCGTTCTCTGCTGCATTATACTGCAGCCTGTATTTATTTGCACAGATGGTATACAGTTTTCTCTCTACATCTCTCCCCTTCCCATGCATTCTGTATCTTGGATATTGCTATTTTGATCTCTTCTCTATCGCATTGATCTTTCTATCTGCTCTCTGTCAATCGCACTTGATTACGCTTGGTCTGTTCTCCCGGATTTTCACGACAGTGATCACTTTTCTATTCTCCTTACTTGTACTACGTATTCCCGACCGCCTCGTAGCCTTCGTTTGCAATTTGGACGGAGTGCATTGAGACTTATACTCTCATCATACCGTTTATTCTGAGGACCCTTCTTCGTCCTATATTGATGAACTTGTGCACCAGTTTTCGACCTTAGTTTTGACTGCAGCATCACGTTCTACTCCTCAAATCCTAGGCAGGCATTCTGAGACATGCATGTCTTGGTGGTTTCCTGTGTGTGCCCGTGCAGTGCATTTGAAACGCACTGTGTGGGGTCATCTCTTAGATTTTAAGGGGCAAGGGCAGTCGCTCTCCACGTCATACGCGACTCTAAACGTACTTATTGGCGAGACTATGTGTCTACCATTTCCTCGACTTCCCCTATGTGTGCAGTTTGGAACAAGGTATGGAAGTTGTGTGGCAAGTGCGCTCCAGACCCAGCTCCTGTTCTGCGGGTTGCTGTGTTAGTGTTGTGGAACCTCTTGAAGTTGCCACAGATATTGGGAACTATTTTGTTCGTGTCTCCCAAGGGCTTCACCTTTGCCCCTCATTTCTTGCATCTAAGTCTACCAAGGAACACTTGCCTTTGGATTTCTCTATTAATGGAATGGAGCTGTATAATGTACCTTTCACTCTCCTATAGCTAGAGTCCACGCTTTCTGCTTGCTGGGCCTGATGATATTCATATCAGTGTGATACAGCATCTGTATTCTACAGCCCTTATAGTGCCCTTATAGTCCTTTTGCGTCTTTTCAACCATATTTGGACGTGAGGGGTTTTCCCTCAACAACGGAAATCTGCCGTTGTTCTACAGTTTCGCAAACCAGGCACCTCGGGGCTTGATACCTCTCACTATTGTCCCATTGCTCTGACCAGTGTAGTCTGTAAAGTGCTGGAACGATTGGTGAATAGACGTCTGATATGGTATTTGAAGTCTCGCAATAGTCTTTCTCCTCAAAATGGCTTTCAGAAGGGCCGCTCTACTTTGGACCCCTTGCTCCACTTAGATACGTATGTGTGAAATGCCTTTGCTAACAAACACTCCGTCCTAGCAGTCTTCTTTGATCTTGAGAAGGCATATGACACCACTTGGAGGTATAACATTTTAGCCCAAGCCCACTCTTTAGGCCTCCGTAGTAATCTGCCAAAAATCTTTGCTGCTTTCTTATCAGACAGACAGACATTTTCGTGTCTCTGTTGGTGCCTTGCTTTCCTCAAACTTTGTTCAAGCCGAGAGAGTCCCACATAGTTGTGTCTTCAGCACTACCCTTTTTCTCTTAGCTATAAATAACCTACCGTCCTGTTCTTCCAATGCATATTTGGTCGTCGTTTTATGTGGATGACTTTGCTATAGCTTACACAGGTGCTGACTGTCGCCTGGTAGCAGCCTCCCTTCAGGATGCGATTGACCGAGTTTCCCATTGGGCCACTTCTCTTGGCTTTAAATTTTCTAGTACGAAAACCCATTTCATTATCTTCACTAGACGTCCTCTTATCTCATATGTTTCATTGTATTTACACAGCTCATGTATTTCAGAATGTGATATCGTCAAGTTTCATGGCCTTCTCTTTGATCGCCGGTTGACATGGAACCCTTGCACTTCCTCTTAGAAGGCAGCTTGCCATGGTAGGCTGAATCTCCTTAAAATTCTTGCGCATCAATCATGGTGAGCAGATCGACGGACTCTCCTCCGTTTACATTCCACCCTAGTCTTGTCCAAGCTAGATTATGGCGATCAAGTCTATCCTGCAGCTTCTCCCACCACTCTTTCTAAGTTATATCCCCTTCATCATCAGGGTCTATGTTTATCCCTTGGCGCCTTTCGTTCACCCCCTGTTAAAAGTCTCTATGCTGAGGCAATGATGCTCATTGCCTTCGTTACTTTGTCCATGCTCAAGACCTTCGTGTTCCATCAGACGTTAGTAGAAGCACATTATTTGTATGACGCCCCTGCTTACTCCGACCGTTTTCTCTTCGTCTTCACTCACTCTGGTCTTCTCTCCAGTTACCTCCCTTGTATGTTCATTTAGCGTCTGCCTTTTCCTTTTTTCCTTGGGAGGTTCCGGAGGTTCGTGTCTGTTCTCCCCTACTACCTTGCACTAAAGCTCTCCTACCTACGTCTGGTTCTAGCTCTCTTTTTCTTGATCATTTACAGTCGCATACTCATGCCGTCGCAGTTTGTACAGATGGTTCTAAATCCTCTGACGGTGTTGGGTTTGTGGCTGTGTTTCCTGACGATGTTGTCTGAGGTCATTTGTTAGACTCGGCTAGTATTTCTACTGCCTAGTTGTATGCCATCCTCATAGCACTTCTCCGTATTACATATGTCTTCTTCGACGTTTGCGATTCCCTCCAGTTTAAGATTCCTTCAGTGTTTTACAAGCGTTGATTCCCCTCACCCATTAGTCCTACATATTCAACTGTGGTTACACTGTGTGGCTAGCAAGAACAAAGACGTCGTTTTCTGTTGGGTCCCTGGACACGTTGAAATGCAGGGAAATAAACAAGCGGATGCTGCTGTCCGGTCAGCAGTGCATGATCTTCCAGTTTTCTATAAAGGTATTCTGTTTAGAGATTATTTTCCAGTCATGTCTGCCCGTCTTTGCAGCCGTTGGCAACAACGGTGGTCGGGTACGCACAATAACAAATTGCACTCTATTAAACCACTTTTAAGTTTGTGGTCATCTTCTTACCACCGTTGCCTTACTAGGGACACCGCGTTCTCCCGTCTCCACATCAGCCATACTTGCCTTACCCATGGGTATCTCATGGAATGACATTATTCCTCTCTGTGAGGTTTGTCAGGTCCCTCTTTCGGTTCTTCACTTTCTTGTAGATTGCCCGGTTACCGAGCTCGCAGGATTTACCTCCAACGACGCCGTCGCCCTACCACTCTTACCTTACCTTCTCTTCTTGCAGACGGTCCAGCCTCTGACTTACAATCACTTTTTGACTTTTTGTCAGCAACTGCTTTACTTTACGAAATTTGACACATAGCCCTTAGCATCCCTCTCACCCCTTTTCTCTTCTCACCTTTGATTCCCTCTACACCTAGCTGTTTATAGCCCCAGCATTATTTTCTACCCCGAAGAGCTGTATGACCCTTGTCGGTTTAGCGCTTTCTATGATTATAATAATAATTGTATACTTCCGGCAGCTGCGCTAAAAAAAAAGAAGTCTGCCAATGGAAAAAATATTGATGGCAACTCAACGTATATGTATTTGTAGATATAAATGTAAATGTTCTTCAGCACGTTTCCTCTAAAATTATTCATAACTTATGGACTGAATTCTGTGTTGAAATACATATATGTAGACACCGAGATTGCCCCTATCCGATATCTTAAAAAAATGTTTTTTTGCAATTTAATGGAAATTGCTTGACTGCCAATTACATTTTTTCATAAAAAAAAATTCTTTAAGCTTAATTAGGAAGAATTATTTTAATTTGTCTGACATTTCCAAAAAGTGTCTCTTCTAAAATTTATAGTTAAACTAAAAGAAAATAAGTCCACAGGCCCCGACGAACTGTTTTCAAGAGCGCAACCCCTCAGGGAAGGTTCCTTGATGTTGTTGAGGGGCTCTTGATTTAGGGAACTGGATCTGTGCTCCAGTTCCCAGAATTAAGCCTGTATGCCTTCCGCATTCCCCCCTCCCCCCCCCAGGCGCTGTATAATCCTACGGGTTTAGCGCTTCCCTTTGATTATAATTATAATAATAATAATAATCAGAGCACAAGTTCGTCGAGGGTCAGGAGACAAATTGTCTAGTTGTTTGATTACTACGTCACTTGCGACTTTAGTATTACTTGCTTTGCTTTCGTCATATCCTGAATAATTATTAATTGTTGGGATATAATTTATGTCTTCTTGTGTGAAGACTGAGCATAAATAACTATTATAGAAGAACGCATCTCCTGCTCATTATCAGTAAGCTGTCCAGAACTAGTTTTCAGTGGTCCTGTTTATTTCTTGATCTATGTCCAATACATTTGACTCACTAGCTACTTATATTTCATAGTTACGTTCAGTCCTTCTTTACCTCAGTTTTAATATTATCATGTTAGTCAAGCAGGTTGTCCTTTTCCCTCTTGATGCGAATGTAAATTCCTCTCTTTTCTCTTAACTGATGCTTTAGTCTCCTATTCTTTAATTTAGGATCTTGGGATTATATATACTTTGGGCACACTGTACATTATTAAGAAAAAAGTTCCTTTCACAGATAGTATTGTTATCATGAGTACAATTTTCGTCAATAGAATCATTAAACAGATTTCCCCAGTCAAGACTAGACAGGTATTTCCTAAGTCCATTATAATCGGCAGACGAAAATCAGAGACTTTCACCGTAATGTCCTTAATCTCGTATTCCAAGGTAATAATAAAGATAATTGATTTGTGATCAATTGCACCAAACTCTTCAGTGATCTATAGATAATTTACGAGTTTTTTTTTTTATTTGACTAAACCAGATCTAGCAAATTATCACCCCTGGTAGGCGCTGGAAAATGTACAAGAAAGAATGCAAAGGTAATCCAATGCATTAGAAATGTTTCCTCTGAGGATGGAGTGAAATCACTAACCTGCACTCTCTGGAAAGGCCTAAAATAAATAAGAATATGATTGAGGTACATGAATGAACACAGAAAAAAATAAAGAGGGTATAAATGACGTGTTAAAATATCTAACTAAGACAAGATTGATCAAAATGGTATATAATACCGAAAAGTTAGAGTAAGACACATTTGCAACAGATGAGTGTCTATATTTTTGATTGAAACTTTTTGCCTTCACGGCAGCTTCAGCATTCAAATACAGAGGCGAATAAATTGGAGGCAGCTGGTATAACGGGGAGGTGAAGATGTAATCAGTCCAACAACCTTGGAGGAATAGTTTTTAAGGTGGTCAGTCTCAGCCTGGAGTAACCCTCAGCTCCATACTCTGGAACAATGTTAAGCTGAAGCATTGATTCCCCTGGAACTCCGTTCTGACCTGGGTCTTCACACTAAAATGACCACTCCATGAATCACGAAGATGTCTTTGAGAATCGGAGGTTGATAGCTAATCTGTGACCGTGATCAGGGTCTTGTTGTGGTCCCTGTTCGGTCCACTGCAAAACGTTTCATGTACTGTAGTGAGCTGAGGCCATCACGCCTCAGAGTTAGGTGGTCGGGTACATTTGCTAATCAACGCATGGACTCTTGTTTTCCTCAACATCGCCTACACGGTACCTTCTTCAGTCTAATATAGAGGCGAGTAAATTGGAGGCAGCTGGAGTAATGGAGTAATAGTCTTTAGTCCCTCAGCATTGAGAAGTGTTCATCTACATTGACTGATTCGTCAGTAATTGCATCATAACATGTGTCTTAACACTGAGATGACCAATCTGTGAAGCTCGAGGTTAATTTCTGTTCTGTGGCCGTGATCAGTGTCTTGCTGTAGTCACTTCTAAAACCTTTATGCCATGCAGTGAGCTCAGAGCATCAATACTCAGTGTTGGGTGGTCGGATGCATTAGCTAATAAACGCATAGACTGTTTTGTCCATCATGCATATATTCAAGTCTTCACAATAGTTATGAACATATTTTTGTTTTCTACCTAGTCTATCAGGTGGCTCTTGTTGCGTTAGTGTAGATGCAGTGTCGGTAGTCTGTTCTTGTAGTATGGGGTCAGCTGGCTGCTGTTGTTAGGTGGAACTTAGAGCTGAAGTGTAGTGAGCCGGCTGGGCAAGGTCCTGACCTGGACTTTGATGTTCTTTTGGTTTCCTCCATCACTGTGTCAGGGATACTATAACTTTCTCTGGACGAGGCTACTGCTCAGTTGTGTGCTCTAGTTTATATTGGAGGCTGACGACCGGTGTTTTCTATGCTGCCCTAACCTAGCGGAGCCTCTCCAAGCATAATGCTTCTTGCCGCATTTCGGACACAGAGGTTCCGTTGCCTCATTTCTCTTTAGTTTACACTAGCAGACTCCTCTAAGGTGAGACCCGCTTCACAAGCCTCACTTTTCTTTAAATTGACAATGTGAGGTGAGATGGATGTACTTATGGCATCAGAAGTCCTCAAAGATTCTAGGACGTTCGTCCTAAACTGGTAATTTCCCCCAGCAGACTAGATCCACGAGTTCCACAGGGGATTGAGTCCTATGTGTAACTGTTTACTGACGAAATAAATCTAATGACAAGAATGAGAACAAGAGAAGACAGTGATATAGTCCAGAAAATGAAAGTGAGAAAGCGGAGCACTGAGGAGCGGCTGTTGGCTTTCCAATTCTGGACACAGACAAGTGAATTATTTTATTAGTGAGGGAAAAGTTTAAGATAATATTTTTCGCAATAAGTTCAGTGGTGTTGCTCGAAGGGCAAAACAGTGTGTGTCAGAGCAGTTATCGCCGTGAATCAGTGTAAGCTGTTATCAGTTTTTTTGTTGTCATAGAAAAAAATCACCTGACATCTCTTTGATGTAGTAATTCATGTCGAAGTGGAGTAACACTTGCCTCTAAACAAATTGTGTGTGTATGTGTGTGTGTGTGTGTGTGTGTGTGTGTGTGTGTGTGTGTGTGTGTGTGTGTGTGTGTGTGTGTGTGTGTGTGTGTGTGTGTGTGTGTGCACTCACCTAGTTGAGGTTGCAGGCGTCGAGTCCAAGCTCCTGGTCCCTCTTAATCGCTGGTAGCTACTAGGTCTACTTTCTCTACCATGACCTTTATCGAACCTCATCTTAAAGCTATATATGGATCCTGCCTCCACTATATCACTCTTCAGATTGTTCCACATCCTGACAACTCTACTACTGTAGAAATTCTTCTTAACATCCTTGAGACTCATCTGAATTTTCAACCCCTTGTTGCTGTGCCCCATCTCTGAAATATTCTGTAGCTGTCCCTATCCACATTGTCAGCATTTTATATATCGTTATCATGTCCCCCCTCTCCATCCTGTCCTCTGGTGTAGTCAGGTTGATTTCCCTTAACCTCTCCTCATAGGGTATATCCCTTAGCTCCGGGACTCGTCTTGTTGCTAACCTTTTTCACTATTTCTAATTTCTTGACGTGTTTGACCAGATCTGGGCTCCATACTGGTGCTACACTGCCTACACACCTGAGGTACACAATATACAGAGTCTTGAATGACTCTTTACTAAGATGTCGGAACGCTATTCATATGTTTGCCAGGCGCCCTTATACTGCAGCAGTTACTTGGTGGATGCACACCTCAGAAGATATTCTCAGAATGATGCTCACCCCAGGATCCTTTTCTTTGAGTGAGTTTTGTAGCCTTTAACTTCCTAGTCTGTCCTCCTTCTGCGGTCTTCTTTGTCCTTCCTCAAACTTTATAAGTTTTCACTTGCTTAGGTTAAACTCCACGAGCCATTTGTCGGACCAGGCTTGCAGCCTGTCTGGATCTCCTTGTTGGATTACTCGATCCTCGTCCACTTCTATTCTTCTCTTTACCTTCACATCGTCTACAAACAGGGACACTTCTGAATCCATCCCTTTTGTCATATCATTCAAACACTCAACAAATACACCCATTCCAACACCTCGTCACGTACCAGCACACGTTGTTTCCTTCCTGTCAGGTATTTCCTGATTCAGTGAAGCACTCTCCCAGGAATTCCTGCCTGCTCCTCTAGCTTTTCAACTAGTCCCTTGTGTGGTACTGCATCGAAAGCCTTCTTACAGTCCAAGAAGATGGAGTCTACCCATTCCTCTCTCTCCTATCTTACTTCTGTTACCTTATCGTAGAACTCCAGTAGGTTTGTTATGCAGGGTTTACATTCCCTGAAGGCATCCTGGATGTCATTTATTAGCCTATTCCTTTCTAGGTGCTTGAGCAGTCTTCTCCTGATAATCTTCTCCATGACTTTGCATACTATATATGTCAGCGACACAGGTCAGTAGTTTAGTGCTGCCTATCTCCTTTCTTAAAAATTGGGAATACATTTGCTGTTAGAGTTTGTAGGAGAGAGGGAGATTATTTTCCAGTAAAAGTAAGCCTTAGACAGGGATGTGTGATGTCACCGTGGTTGTTCAATATATTTATAGATGGGATTGTAAGGGAAGTGAATGCTCGGCTGTTGGAAAGAGGCGTGGGATTAAAAGATAAAGAACCTAATACATAGTGGGAGTTGTCAGAGTTGCTCTTTGCTGATAACACTGCTTTTGGGAGCTTCTGAAGAGACGCTGCAGAGGTTAGTGGATGAGTTTGGTAAGGTATGTAAAAGACGGAAATTAAGTGAATATAGTAAAGAGTAAGGTGATGAGGATAACAAAAAAAAATAGGTAATGAAAGACTGGCTATCAGATTTGAGGGAGGGAGTATTTAGGAAGTGAACGTATTCAGATATTTGAGAGTGAAATTGTCAGCAGATGTGTCAACGAAAGACGAGGTGAATCATAGAAGTGATGAGGGGGGAAAAAGGTGAGTGATGCACCGAGGAGTGTGTGGAGACAAAGAACGTTATTCATGGATGCAAAAAGGGAAATGTGTGAGAGTAGTCATACCAACGATCCTATATAGGTGTGAAGCATGGGTGGTGAATGTTGCAACAAGGCTGGAGGTAGTGGAGAAGTCGTGTCTGAGGGAAATATGTGGTGTGAATATAATGCAGAGAATCCGTAGTTTGGAAATTAGAAGGAGGTGGTGCGGGATTACTAAAAATATTATCCAGAGGGCTGAGGAGGTGTTGCTGAGGTGATTCGGACATTTAATGAGGATCAAACGAAATAGAATGACTTGGAGACTGTATAAATCTGTCGTGGAAGGAAGGTGGGGTAGGGGTAGGCCTAGGAATGGTTGGAGGGGAGGGGTAAGACAAGTGGTTTTTAGGACTTGACGTGCTGTTGGAGTGTGAGCAAGGTAACATTTATGAAAGGATTCAGGGAAACCGGCAGGCCGGACTTTAGTCCTGGAGTTGGGAAGTACAGTGCCTGCACTCTGAAGGAGGGGTGTTGATAAGTTGCAGTTTTATAACTGTAGTGTAGGCATGCCTCTAGCAAGACAGTGATGGAGTGAGTGATGATGAAAGCGTTTCTTCTTTTCCGGGTCTCGGAGCCTTTCGGGCCTTGGAGAGAAACAGCCGATGTGTTAACAATAAAAGAATTGTTGCCTTCCACACCTCAGGCAGTTATCCTGAATCATTTAATATACTGAAGATTATTGTTTGTTGCACACTTTGTGCATCTGCTCCCTTTCTCAGGACCCTCGGACAGACGTTATCTGGGCTCACCTCCGTCGAGGTATCAAGTTCACAAAGCAGTTGCTTCACCTCCTCCTCGGTTGCGTGCAGTCTGTCCAACATTTGCTGGTGCACCCTACTCCCTCGGCTTGCTAGAAGACTCTCTGTCTCATGTGAAAATACCTCCAAGAATCTTGAGCTGAGCTTCTCAGATATTTCCTGGTCGCTCCCTGTGACCTCCTGTCCTTCCTTCCTTCCTCAACCTGATCACCTAGTTCTAGACTATTGTTTTCCTAGTAATGTGGTTGTATTACAACTTTGGTCAAATTTGTCTTGTAATACTATGTCATCCTCACATTACCACTGAGCTCTCTCCTAATCCGTGCATATTCATTTCTGGTTCTTTGGCTCAACTCTCTGCATTCTATACTTTTTCCATGAACTAACACAATTATGGCCTCTCCACACCTCTGGATAAACCATGGGCTCTCTCTGGTCTTCCCATTCTTTCTTTTGCCCATTAGCACGAACTTCTCTTCTGCCTCCCTACATTTTGCGGCCACGTGTTCCATCATTTCGTTTACTAACTTCTCCCTTAGCTCTCCTACCCACTGCACCTCATGCAGGAATTGCTTCATACATGTATGTAGTTCCCTCTTCTGAAGTCTGGTTTCTCCCGTCCTTCTCCTGCTGCCTCACTCTTTATTGTTAGCTCTACTATGAATTCGAAACTCAGGACCATTTGAACAGTAGACCCGAGGGGGATGGGGGGAGTTTCGTGTGTTATTTCTCCTATGTCTGAAATGTTGAAGGCAAATATGAGGTCAAATCTTCCTGGTTCATTTTCTCCTCTTTCTCTGGTTGTGTCTCTAACATGTTAAATTTTCCAGTACAGTCTTTAGCATCTTGGATCTCCATGTCTCCAGTCCCCAGTGTGGGTCCAGATTTTCCCAGTCTGTCTCCTTGTGGTTAAAATCTCCCATGATAAGTAAATTTGCCTTTCTTATGTGGGCCCTTCTGGCCACCTCGGCTAGTGTGTCCACCATCGTTCTGTTAATCTCATTATATTCTTGTGCTGGTCTCCTGCTATTTTGTGATGGGTTGTACATCACTGCTATCAACACCTTTGGACCTCCAGTTAGAAGTGTTTCTACTGTGTAGTCATCTGTTTCACCTATGACTAGTCCTCCCATCTCCTCAAAACTCCATTGGTATTTTGATAAGCAGTGCAACTTCTCCTTCCCTCTCTGCTCTCCCTGTCTTTCCTCAGGATCTGATATCCAGACTGGAAGATTGCATCTGCTATCACCCCCATCAGCTTTGTCTCTGCACTTGCTATGATGTCCGGGGATTCCTCAGAGAATCTTTCCTGCCACTCGTCACTCTTATTTATTCCAGCTGTGTTGGTACACCATACCTACAGTACCTTTCCAGAACTGCATTTAGGGGGGATGGGAGGTGTGGTTGACAAGGCTGGATATTATGGTAAGCTGGAGTTGTGGTGATATTAGTGTGTGTGTGTGTGTGTGTGTGTGTGTGTGTGTGTGTGTGTGTGTGTGTGTGTGTGTGTGTGTGTGTGTGTGTGTGTGTGTGTGTGTGTGTGTGTGTGTGTGTGCGTGTTTTCTTTGTGTTTGTTTGTGTGTACTCACCTATTTGTGGTTGCAGGGGTCGAGTCTTAGCTTCTGGCCCCACCTCTTCACTAGTTGCTACTGGGTCCTCTCTCTCCCTGCTCCATGAGCTTTATCAAACCTCGTCTTAAAACTATGTATGGTTCCCGCCTCCACTACGTCACTTTCTAGGCTATTTCACTGCCTGACTACTCTATGACTGAAGAAATACTTCCTAACATCCCTTTGACTTATCTGAGTCTTCAACTTCCAATTGTGGCCTCTTGTTTCTGCGTCCCCTCCCTGGAACATTCTGTCTTTGTCCACCTTGTCTATTCCGCGCAGTATTTTATATGTCGTTATCATGTCTCCCCTGACCCTCCTGTCCTCCAGTGTCGTCAGGCGGATTTCCCTTAACCTTTCTTCATAGGACATTCCCCTTAGCTCTGGAACTAACCTTGTCGCAAACCTTTGTACTTTCTCTAGTTTCTTGACATGCTTTATCAAGTGCGGGTTCCAAACAGGTGCTGCATACTCCAGTATGGGCCTGACGTACACGGTGTACAGTGTCTTGAATGATTCCTTATTAAGGTATCGGAACGCTGTGTGAGTGAGTGTTTGTGTGTATCTACGTTCGCAGACAGATGATAGACAAATAATAAATTTAGCAGCTTCTCCAGAGAGTATCATTGTTGCAGAAATTAAGGCACCATTGACAACAGTTTCACTGAGACCCGAAAACTGTAGCCATATTGATGGCTCGCCGATGTCTGGGTTTCAACGGTCTTTATAAATGCTACAGTGCTGAACCCCTCAAGGAAGGTTCCTTGATGTTGGTGAGGGGCTCTTGATTTAGGGAATTGGATCTGTGCTCCAGTTCCCCGAATTAAGCCTGAATGCCTTCCACATCCCCCCCCCCAGGCGCTGTATAATCCTCCGGGTTTAGCGCTTCCCCCTTGATTATAATAATAATAATACAGGGCTGAATCTTCAAATTGTGCAAACATTTAGGAAAATAATTCCATATTTACACTGTCCATAAGTTAAAGTTCTGTAAGTATTAATAACTTCTGTATCGTATCACCATTAAATTAGATTGTGTAGAAATTAACTAACTGGAACAAGTTGGAAACTGAACATGATGTTCACATGTACAACTAAAATAAAAAAAATATTAGCAGAGATAAGATAAGATAAGATTTCGTTCGGATTTTTAACCCCGGAGGGTTAGCCACCCAGGATAACCCAAGAAAGTCAGTGCGTCATCGAGGACTGTCTAACTTATTTCCATTGGGGTCCTTAATCTTGTCCCCCAGGATGCGACCCACACCAGTCGACTAACACCCAGGTACCTATTTGCTGCTAGGTGAACAGGACAATAGGTGTAAGCAAACGTGTCGGAATTTCCACCCGCCGGGAATCGAACCCGGGCCCTCCGTGTGTGAAGCGGGAGCTTTAGCCACCAGACCACCGTGGTTTCGATCCACGGACCTGTGGGTTATGGGCCCAGCACGCTCCCCCTGCGCCACTCTGCTTGATGGTATATTGAATAAGATTACTTTTATAAATTTATTAAAAATTGGAGATAGTAATAACACTATCTTTAATCTTGTGTAAATACTCCGGGTGGGTGTCGGCCCGGGTCTTCTCCATGCAGTGACACAGAAAAATAATTAATAGCTGAGTTTTCACTTTAGTATATCTGATTACTAAAAAATAACTTATACCAAAATATGAAAACAGTGACAGTAATGGAGACAAAGCTTTTTTGCATCACTTGGCCTGGCCAAAAAAAATCGAGACAATGGAATTTGTATGTGAAATACATGTAGTTGAAATGGTACAGCATGAAGCTCCTTAAGTTCTTGTGTGTGTCGTCTCTGACAGCCATGAGGCATCTGCTACTACAGACAGTGAACACGAACGTAGCCGCATTTAGAAGGAATCATTTCCGATACATGTGCAGAAACTAGGACAGGAATTCCAGGAAAGAAAGCCGACTTTCTGTGAAAATAGGTGTAACAAGTAGAACATTATCAAAATGCTAAATGCTTTTCCGAGGCAGGCTGGGGACCAGGTTATTAATGCTGGAGATGATATTGATTCTTACGATGTTATTGTGCATAAGGCTTAGAACTTTCCAGACTCTCACAACATTCACGTTATACTTAATGACAGAGACACTCTCACTGCTTTATCATGAAGCCAGTTCGAGCAATATTAATTCGCATACCAAAACGCAGGTAGAGTCACCCCGAGGAACTCTTGGGAAAAGCATATGCATGTGAGTTTCGTTTGTACATGCAAAATCTGGATGTGATACTATGTCGGCCCAGTTTGGAATGGGAAAAAGCGAAACAAACATTTTGAAGTTATTACAATAGTCGTGGTCAGATGTGTTTATATTCCGGTACAGAGATGTTTCACACAGAATAAATAGGAGGCAGCAGACATAACTGACTGAAAAAACCTACTACGTACGCGAAACGTTTCAGTAAATACTAATGATACCCAACGGTAGCAAATGTCTTACTCTTTCGTCATAATATGCTATCCCCTAACCATACCTCTCTATGCAATCCACGGTAATCAAAGCATCATAAATCTGAGAGGCTGTGAATCAAGAAGCACGTCAACGTACCAACGAGGCAAGCCTTGATCCAACATTCTGGATCTCTTCCAGCTGAACTGGATCTAGTCTGCTGTGGGGAAATTACCAGTTTAGGACGAACGTCCTAGAATCTTTGAGGACTTCTGGTGCCATAAGTACATCCATCTCACCTCACATTGTCAATTTAAAGAAAAGTGAGGCTTGTGAAGCGGGTCTCACCTTAGAGGAGTCTGCTAGTGTAAACTAAAGAGAAATGAGGCAACGGAACCTCTGTGTCCGAACTGCGGCAAGAAGCATTATGCTTGGAGAGGCTCCGCTAGGTTAGGGCAGCATAGAAAACACCGGTCGTCCAGCCTCCAATATCAACTAGAGCACACACAACTGAGCAGTAGCCTCGTCCAGAGAAAGTTATAGTATCCCTGACACAGTGATGGAGGAAACCAAAAGAACATCAAAGTCCAGGTCAGGACCTTGCCCAGCCGGCTCACTACACTTCAGCTCTAAGTTCCACCTAACAACAGCAGCCAGCTGACCCCATACTACAAGAACAGACTACCGACACTGCATCTACACTAACGCAACAAGAGCCACCTGATAGACTAGGTAGAAAACAAAAATATGTTCATAACTATTGTGAAGACTTGAATATATGCATGATGGACAAAACAGTCTATGCGTTTATTAGCTAATGCATCCGACCACCCAACACTGAGTATTGATGCTCTGAGCTCACTGCATGGCATAAAGGTTTTAGAAGTGACTACAGCAAGACACTGATCACGGCCACAGAACAGAAATTAACCTCGAGCTTCAGATTGGTCATCTCAGTGTTAAGACATGTTATGATGCAATTACTGACGAATCAGTCAATGTAGATGAACACTTCTCAATGCTGAGGGACTAAAGACTATTACTCTATTACTCCAGCTGCCTCCAATTTACTCGCCTCTATATTAGACTGAAGAAGGTACCGTGTAGGCGATGTTGAGGAAAGCAAGAGTCCATGCGTTGATTAGCAAATGTACCCGACCACCTAACTCTGAGGCGTGATGGCCTCAGCTCACTACAGTACATGAAAAGTTTTGCAGTGGACCGAACAGGGACCACAACAAGACCCTGATCACGGTCACAGATTAGCTATCAACCTCCGATTCTCAAAGACATCTTCGTGATTCATGGAGTTGTCATTTTAGTGTGAAGACCCAGGTCAGAACGGAGTTCCAGGGGAATCAATGCTTCAGCTTAACATTGTTCCAGAGTATGGAGCTGAGGGTTACTCCAGGCTGAGACTGACCACCTTAAAAACTATTCCTCCAAGGTTGTTGGACTGATTACATCTTCACCTCCCCGTTATACCAGCTGCCTCCAATTTATTCGCCTCTGTATTTGAATGCTGAAGCTGCCGTGAAGGCAAAAAGTTTCAATCAATAATATAGACACTCATCTGTTGCAAATGTGTCTTACTCTAACTTTTCGGTATTATATACCATTTTGATCAATCTTGTCTTAGTTAGATATTTTAACACGTCATTTATACCCTCTTTATTTTTTTCTGTGTTCATTCATGTACCTCAATCATATTCTTATTTATTTTAGGCCTTTCCAGAGAGTGCAGGTTAGTGATTTCACTCCATCCTCAGAGGAAACATTTCTAATGCATTGGATTACCTTTTCATTCCTTCTTGTACATTTTCCAGCGCCTACCAGGGGTGATAATTTGCTAGATCTGGTTTAGTCAAATAAAAAAAAAAAAAACTCGTAAATTATCTATAGATCACTGAAGAGTTTGGTGCAATTGATCACAAATCAATTATCTTTATTATTACCTTGGAATACGAGATTAAGGACATTACGGTGAAAGTCTCCGATTTTCGTCTGCCGATTATAATGGACTTAGGAAACACCTGTCTAGTCTTGACTGGGGAAATCTGTTTAATGATTCTATTGACGAAAATTGTACTCATGATAACAATACTATCTGTGAAAGGAACTTTTTTCTTAATAATGTACAGTGTGCCCAAAGTATATATAATCCCAAGATCCTAAATTAAAGAATAGGAGACTAAAGCATCAGTTAAGAGAAAAGAGAGGAATTTACATTCGCATCAAGAGGGAAAAGGACAACCTGCTTGACTAACATGATAATATTAAAACTGAGGTAAAGAAGGACTGAACGTAACTATGAAATATAAGTAGCTAGTGAGTCAAATGTATTGGACAAAGATCAAGAAATAAACAGGACCACTGAAAACTAGTTCAGGACAGCTTACTGATAATGAGCAGGAGATGCGTTCTTCTATAATAGTTATTTATGCTCAGTCTTCACACAAGAAGACATAAATTATATCCCAACAATTAATAATTATTCAGGATATGACGAAAGCAAAGCAAGTAATACTAAAGTCGCAAGTGACGTAGTAATCAAACAACTAGACAATTTGTCTCCTGACCCTCGACGAACTTGTGCTCTGATTATTATTATTATTATAATTATAATCAAAGGGAAGCGCTAAACCCGTAGGATTATACAGCGCTTGGGGGGGGGGAATGCGGACGGCATACAGGTTTAATTCGGGGAACTGGAGCACAGATCCAGTTCCCTAAATCAAGAGCCCCTCAACAACATCAAGGAACCTTCCCTGAGGGGTTGCGCTCTTGAAAACAGTTCGTCGGGGCCTGTGGACTTATTTTCTTTTAGTTTAACTATAAATTTTAGAAGAGACACTTTTTGGAAATGTCAGACAAATTAAAATAATTCTTCCTAATTAAGCTTAAAGAATTTTTTTTTTATGAAAAAACGTAATTGGCAGTCAAGCAATTTCCATTAAATTGCAAAAAAACATTTTTTTAAGATATCGGATAGGGGCAATCTCGGTGTCTACATATATGTATTTCAACACAGAATTCAGTCCATAAGTTATGAATAATTTTAGAGGAAACGTGCTGAAGAACATTTACATTTTATATCTACAAATACATATACGTTGAGTTGCCATCAATATTTTTTCCATTGGCAGACTTCTTTTTTTTTAGCGCAGCTGCCGGAAGTATACAATTATTATTATAATCATAGAAAGCGCTAAACCGACAAGGGTCATACAGCTCTTCGGGGTAGAAAATAGTGCTGGGGCTATAAACAGCTAGGTGTAGAGGGAATCAAAGGTGAGAAGAGAAAAGGGGTGAAAGGGATGCTAAGGGCTATGTGTCAAATTTCGTAAAGTAAAGCAGTTGCTGACAAAAAGTCAAAAAGTGATTGTAAGTCAGAGGCTGGACCGTCTGCAAGAAGAGAAGGTAAGGTAAGAGTGGTAGGGCGGCGGCGTCGTTGGAGGTAAATCCTGCGAGCTCGGTAACCGGGCAATCTACAAGAAAGTGAAGAACCGAAAGAGGGACCTGACAAACCTCACAGAGAGGAATAGTGTCATTCCATGAGATACCCATGGGTAAGGCAAGTATGGCTGATGTGGAGACGGGAGAACGCGGTGTCCCTAGTAAGGCAACGGTGGTAAGAAGATGACCACAAACTTAAAAGTGGTTTAATAGAGTGCAATTTGTTATTGTGCGTACCCGACCACCGTTGTTGCCAACGGCTGCAAAGACGGGCAGACATGACTGGAAAATAATCTCTAAAAAGAATACCCTTAAAGGAAACTGGAGGATCATGCACTGCTGACCGGACAGCAGCATCCGCTTGTTTATTTCCCTGCACATCAACGTGTCCAGGGACCCAACAGAAAACGACGTCTTTGTTCTTGCTAGCCACACAGTGTATCCACAGTTGAATATGTAGGACTAATGGGTGAGGGTAATCAAATTGTTTAATGGCTTGTAAAACACTGATTGAATCTTAAACTGGAGGGAATAGCAAACGTCGAAGAAGACATATGTAATACGGAGAAGTGCTATGAGGATAGCATACAACTAGGCAGTAAAAATACTAGCTGAGTCTAACAAATGACCTCAGACAACATCGTCAGGGAACACCGCCACAAACCCAACACCGTCAGAGGATTTAGAACCATCTGTATAAACAGCGATGGCATGAGTATGCGACTGTAAATGATCAAGAAAAAGAGAGCGAGAACCAGAAGTAGGTAGGAGAGCTTTAGTGCAAGGTAGTAGGGGAGAACAGACACGAACCTCCGGAACCTCCCAAGGGAAAAGGGAAAAGGCAGACGCTGAATGAACATACAAGGGAGGTAACTAGAGAGAAGACCAGAGTGAGTGAAGACGAAGAGAAAACGGTCGGAGTAAGCACGGGCATCGTACAAATAATGTGCTTCTACTAACGTCTGACGGAACACGAAGGTCTTGAGCATGGACAAAGTAACGAAGGCAATGAACATCATTGCCTCAGCATAGAGACTTTTAACAGGGGATGAACGAAAGGCGCCAAGGGATAAACATGGACCCTGATGATGAAGGAAATATAACTTAGAAAGAGTGGTGGGAGAAGCTGCAGAATAGACTTGATCGTCATAATCTAGCTTGGACAAGACTAGGGTGGAATGTAAACGGAGGAGAGTCCGTCGATCTGCTCACCATGAACGATGCGCAAGAATTTTAAGGAGATTCAGCCGACCATGGCAAGCTGCCTTCTAAGAGGAAGTGCAAGGGTTCCATGTCAACCAGCAATCAAAGAGAAGGCCATGAAACTTGACAATATCACATTCTGAAATACATGAGCTGTGTAAATACAATGAAACATATGGGATAAGAGGACGTTTAGTGAAGGTAATGAAATGGGTTTTCGTACTAGAAAATTTAAAGCCATGAAAAGTGGCCCAATGGGAAACTCGGTCAATCGCATTCTGAAGGGAGGCTGCTACCAGGCGACAGTCAGCACCTGCGTAAGCTATAGCGAAGTCATCCACATAAAATGACGACCAAATATGCGATGGAAGAACAGGACGGTAGGTTATTTATATCTAAGAGAAAAAGGGTAGTGCTGAAGACACAACTATGTGGGACTCTCTCGGCTTGAACAAAGTTTGAGGAAAGCAAGGCACCAACAGGGACACGAAAATGTCTGTCTGTCTGATAAGAAAGCAGCAAAGATGGTTGGCAGATTACAGAGGAGGCCTAAAGAGTGGGCTTGGGCTAAAATGTTATACCTCCAAGTGGTGTCATATGCCTTCTCAAGATCAAAGAAGACTGCCAGGACGGAGTGTTTGTTAGCAAAGGTATTTCACACATACGTATCTAAGTGGAGCAAGGGGTCCAAAGTAGAGCGGCCCTTCTGAAAGCCATTTTGAGGAGAAAGACTATTGCGAGACTTCAAATACCATATCAGACGTCTATTCACCAATCGTTCCAGCACTTTACAGACTACACTGGTCAGAGCAATGGGACAATAGTGAGAGGTATCAAGCCCCGAGGTGCCTGGTTCGCGAAACTGTAGAACAACGGCAGATTTCCGTTGTTGAGGGAAAACCCCTCACGTCCAAATATGGTTGAAAAGACGCAAAAGGACTATAAGGGCTGTAGAATACAGATGCTGTATCATACTGATATGAATATCATCAGGCCCAGCAAGCAGAAAGCGTGGACTCTAGCTATAGGAGAGTGAAAGGCACATTATACAGCTCCATTCCATTAACAGAGAAATCCAAAGGCAAGTGTTCCTTGGTAGACTTAGATGCAAGAAATGAGGGGCAAAGGTGAAGCCCTTGGGAGACACGAACAAAATAGTTCCCGATATCCGTGGCAACTTCAAGAGGTTCCACAACACCAACACAGCAACCCGCAGAACAGGAGCTGGGTCTGGAGCGCACTTGCCACACAACTTCCATACCTTGTTCCAAACTGCACACATAGGGGAAGTCGAGGAAATGGTAGACACAGTCTCGCCAATAAGTACGTTTAGAGTCGCGTATGACGTGGAGAGCGACTGCCCTTGCCCCTTAAAATCTAAGAGATGACCCCACACAGTGCGTTTCAAATGCACTGCACGGGCACACGCAGGAAACCACCAAAACATGCATGCCTCAGAATGCCTGCCTGGGATTTGAGGAGTAGAACGTGATGCTGCAGTCAAAACTAAGGTCGAAAACTGGTGCACAAGTTCATCAATATAGGACGAAGAAGGGTCCTCAGAATAAACGGTATGATGAGAGTATAAGTCTCAATGCGCTCCGTCCAAATTGCCAACGAAGGCTACGAGGCGGTCGGGAATACACAGTGCAAGTAAGGAGAATAGGAAAGTGATCACTGTCGTGCAAATCCGGGAGAACAGACCAAGCGTAATCAAGTGCGATTGACAGGGAGCAGATAGAAAGATCAATGCGATAGAGAAGAGATCAAAATAGCAATATCCAAGATACAGAATGCACGGGAAGGGGAGAGATATAGAGAGCAAACTGTATACTATCTGTGCAAATAAATACAGGCTGCAGTATAATGCAGCAGAGAACGAACAAAGACCCATTGATACGGTATACCAATGGGCACAAGAAGTGCACTTCATTAAATGATTCATCAGGAAAGGGATCAGCCGAATGCAACAGCACATAGGTCGAAACGGAACGAATAACAGCTGAATAAATTTTGGGCTCTTGTAACCCAACACATACTGAGGAAAACTGGGAGACCAACACTTGGAGCTCTCACTGATTACTCCTGAGGCCACGAATATTCCATTGTAAATAAAACATTATTTACAAAGACAGGTATGCCAACAATAAGAACTGACAAAATCTATGGGCTATTAGGGTCAGAGAAGTTAATGTGTGGAGGCAACGGTAAACGTGTGAGCAAGGAGGAATCAGAATGCTGTGTAGGAAAAGATTGTTGCGAGGGTCGTGAAAAATATGAAGGGGTGGAAAGAGGTGCGTCATTGTCCATCGAGCGTTTTGTCTCTGCAGTATAGTCGGAGATAGCGTCAAGTGTCTCAGAGGAAAAGGAGGAAAAGGAAGATGCTGATATCATAATTTCAGAGACATGTGAGGTAGAGCAGCAAGTAGAGATTGGGGAGACTATGGTCTGAAAGGGAATGGGAGAATGAGCTTGGAGACATGCGTTCGTGTGGGCAGAGGAATCCTGCGGTGCAACAGGAGAGGAAGGAGGGTGGAAGGTAACTGAGGAAGATGACTAGGGGAAAGGGGTAACAGGAAAAGAGGGGACTACGTGAGGAGGGTGAGCCTCCTCCTCCATGTGAGAGTTAGAAAGGGGGTTAGAACGAGGCACTGAGGCCGAGAAGGAAAACTGTTGAGGAATTGTAAGTAAGAGACTTGGACTTATAAGACAGGTTCAGCTCTGCAGGTAATAGGTGCAAAGAAGAGGTAGGTGTGCGAGGCCTTGCAGACTGAGAAACTAGTGGGTGAGAAGAAGTAGTGGTAGGACTAGGTAAGGAGGTGGGGGTTTCAGAGAGTTAAACCGCAAAAGAATTAGAGACAGGAGTAACCTCAGAAGACACGACATCGGAAGAGTTGGTAGGCAGGAAGACTGCTAAGGCTGGAGGTCTCCTAGCTACTCGCGAATAAGGAATACATGGAAGATTCCCTTGAAGGCGGAGCCGAGAGACAGTCATAGCATAAGAAAGGCCTTCGCTCTCCCTAAGACAATAGATTTCTCGTTCATTACGATAGACCTGACAACGGCAGGAAAAAGAAGGTTGAGGTTTATTGCAATTGAGACAAGTGAACGAAAGACTGCAAGATGTATCTGTATGATCTGTGGCACCACAGATCGGGTACTCCACCGCAGATGTGCAGTATTTAGCGGGGTGTCCCATGCGCCAGCAATTTCGACACTGTTGGGGAGTATGGACAACTTTATGGACCTCTAAGCGATGACCCACAATATAAACGGAGGATGGGAGTTCACGGCAGTCAAAGGTTAAGTGGGCAATGTTATTGGGAAAGTTCCTCCTCCCACGAGCAGGCAGGGCATATGTATCCACTTTGAGAATAGGAAGGTCCTGAAGGGCTAATTGTTCCAAAATATCATCCCCACAAGACAGACAATCACTCTATACAGTGGTATGTGGTACAACCACCGTACCTCTGCAAGAATTGAGAGTGGTGTGCTTGTGAACTGTGATTGGAATGTTATCTATGGAAGTAATATGGGAATGATCATGAGCTTGTTCTGCATTCTGAACTGTAATGATGCGTGCACCGCTTCAAAGAGCATGAAAGGATATATTTTGGCCAACGTGTCATAAGAACTTTACCAATACTATGGTCAGAAAGATAATCAGATGGAGATGTTGGTTGTAGGGAAAAGAATTTAGTCCACTGCGTACTTGTAAGTATGGTGTGTAAAGGAAGTGGGTGTCGCGCAGGTCATTTTTGAGAAGAATGACTAGACATCCAAAAACCGTCATCAGTAAATGGTCTGGAACGTTTAGACGTAGTACCACGGGCAGCCTGACCCGAGGTAAATGGGCGATCCGAAAACTGCCTAACGTATTCGGGGAAGCCGGGTGCATAGTTAGAGGCATGCAAGAGGCAGAAGCATTAACAGAAATGGGCGGAGACCCAGCACCTGGAGCAGGTGACGAAGCGTCACCAGCAGAAGGTACAGTGGTCTGGGAAGAGTCTAGAGAATGGTCCAGTAACGAAGCCGAGCCAGAGCAGGATGTGGTAACATAAAGGGGCCTAGGAGGAGGAGGGTTATCAAGGAACGAAGACTCCATGATGATGGGACTTCTTTCTTATTATTTTTAAGAAAAAAAAGAAAGAAGGAAAGAAAAAATGAATAAAAAAAGTGGGACAGTATAGGAACGGTCACTAGAAGGTGTGAAAGGGCCGTAAGTTCCTTGCCTCATCCGAGAGGACCTCGAGACCACAAGCAGTGCAGATGCAGAGTGGAACCCAACCCAAGGAACCTCACGGAGCGGGATGAACTCCTACACACTTCCCCTTACCTAGAAACCGTAATGCCAGAGGGGAGGATCCCAGAGGCTACAATCAGGACATGGAAAAGGGGAGGGTTGGGAGTGGGAGGAAAGGGAAAAAAAAGGGGAGAATGGGGGAGGATGTGATAGGGAAGGGAGGATTTGGAGGTAATTAGATTCGGTCTGAGGAAGAAGACCAAAAGTTCCACTTTCTCAGAATAAAGAGCCTCTTCACCACTACAAGGAGCCCCCCTTGAAGAAGGAAAGCAAGCAAATTCTTGCAGCTCTTTCAAGAACAATCAATTTCACGTATCACGTCCGGTGGTGTTGGAGATATATCTGGAATGATGGGGACAACAGAGCCAATCTTGATCTTAAACTTATAATACTTCGTGTTAAACACCGTGTTTCATTTACTCCAGGAGTTTGGTAGTAAATTCGCAGGTAGTGAGAGTAGCAGACCTGCTCATAGGAGGCATACACACTACTGCTACATATTTTGGAGAGGTCATGTGTAGATAAGTAGTTCATTCAAAGCTTCGGGTGCGTCAGTTCCACTTTTGAAGTTTTTCCACATTTCGTTTCCCAACATGAAGCAACTCCTGCCGTGAAGCATCTGTGTCTGCGAATATGAACCCGTCTGATCACAACTTCTGTGATGACTTGTGAATTTTTATGCATTACTTTCCATATTCAAAATATGGCGTATGTAGTATCATATCCAGACATCGCATGTGAAAACAATACTTAAACACTCATGCTATTCCGAAGAGCGTCTTGGGCTACTCTAGTGGAGATTGTTTTCGTTTTGGTATGCATGTTGTTATTGCTTGAATTGGTGACATGAAAAAGGAACGACAGTGTATGTCATTAGCTGTAATGTGAATATTGTTGCGAACCTCTGGAAAGTCTAAAGCCTTGCGTACATAAACCACGACAGCATCGGTTTCATAACCCGCATCTAACATGTTGATAAAGCATTTAACATCTTGAAAAAATTCTGCATCTCACACAGTTTTGACAGAGTCAGGTTTTTTTCCTGTCCTAGATTCTACAACCGTATTGGTAATGATGACTGCTGAATAAGACAACAGTACTGTTCACAGTCCTTAGTTGCAAATACCTCATCAGTGTCAAAGACGACACACAGGAATCCCATGATGAACCATGGCAACTACAAAGGATTCACATACAGATTCCACTGTCTCGATTTTATTAGCCAGTCCAGGAGATGCAAGAGAGCTTTCCATCAATTACTGTCACTGTTCTTATATTTTGGTATAAAATCTGTCTTTGTAATTATGTATACTAAAGTGAAAAAATAAGTTATACACAAAATATAAGCTATTATTAAAACCTTAAATTTTTACGTAATTAACTTATGAAAGTAATCTTAAAGACTTTCACGTCAAGCAGAGTGGCGCAGTGGAAGCGTGCTGGGCCCATAACCCAGAGGTCCGTGGATCGAAACCACGCTCTGCTAAGTTGTTTTAGTTAAATTACTTGTATTTAATGCTGCTTTGAACATCCTGTTTATTTTCAAACTTGCACTAGTTTATTAATTTCTACACAATCTAATTCAGTGCTGATATGATACTAATGAAACTAACTTGTGGAGAGTATAAATATGGATTTTTTTTTAAAAGTGTTCGTACAATTTGAAACTTTAATATTGTAGCATTTATGCAGAGCGTCGGAAATCAAACATCAGCTACCCATCCACAGAGTCGTGATCTTCGGGTCTCAGCCATAGTGTCCTTAATGATGGCTTAATTTCTGTATCAGTGATATTCCTTGGATATGCCGCTTAATTTATCCATGTGAGATCCGTCTCCGTACGTGATATCGGGAAGAACAAGTATTTATAGACACACACTTCTGCTCAGAGGCAACTGTTACCCCACCTTTACAAGTGTTAGATGACACCATTTTAGGACTATTTGCAACGACAGTGAGGTGCCAAGTGATATTTTCCATGAAAAGAGAAAAGCATAAGGGTAACAACAGCTTACATTTATTCACTGAGATAACAGAATCCAGGAGCTTTAAGCTAGACGTTCATATCCTGACACACATTAGTCTGCCATTAGAATAATACCACTGAACTCGTCATCTTATAAGCAAAAAAATTGTCTAGATTTTTCCTATTACTAATAAAATAACCATTCACTTGTCTGGGTCTGGCAGTGGACAGCAGCCGCTGCTTAGTGCCCAACTTTCTCACTTTCACTCTCTCCATTAAACAAGACTGCCTTTTTTCTCGCTCATGCAGGCACTCATGTGTGCACACACATGCACGTACGCACGCACGCACGCACGAACACACACACACACACACACACACACACACACACACACACACACACACACACACACACACACACACACACACACACACACACACACACACACACAGGAGCTGAGTCTCGACCCCTGCAACCACAATTAGGTGAGTACACACACACACACAACTGGAAGCTGAAGACTCAGATGAGCCAGAGGGATGTTAGGAAGTATTTCTTCAGCCACAGAGTTGTTAGGAAATGGAATAGTCTGTCAAGCGATGTAGTGGAGGCAGGAACCATACATAGTTTTAAGACGAGGTATGATAAAGCTCATGGAGCAGTAGCGGTCAGTGAAGTGGTGGGGCCAGGGGCTGAGTCTCGACCCCTGCAACCAAAATTAGGTGAATTAGGTGAGTACACACACACACACACACACACACACGTCCATAATTAGTATCGCATTTGATTCGTCTGCTTTCGTAAAATGAAGTCTAGGATCTTTCGTCAACTCATGATATGACTTAACAAATCTTTGAGGATAATTCGGTTCCACAGGTCTGAGCAAGCCCCCATATACCATGCATTTGCAAATGTTGAACGTTTCCGGGGATAGGCCCCCTTGTTTTTCTGGACTGCAAGAAGAATTAGCAAAGTCAGTATAATTAGTGCCCTTACTATTAAGAGCGAAACTTAATCCATATCCTAGAGCTGTCTGTTGGTCACGGACAAGTTCAACACTGGATTAGGGTGCTGTAAACAACCACTTTGTTCTATAAGGTTGTTTCATTTTCTATCATAAACGTTCAGCATTCCGTCTCATTATTCTCAATCCCTTATATATGTAACCTAATAAATAATCTTACCACTCGAGTGGCACCATGTTGAAGAACTTCTGTTTGGCCTTTTTAATGTCAATAAATAATATTTTTCTTTCATGTTGTAGCAAATCAATATTCTTATTAATTACTAACCTATGAAGTTGATCAAGCTGGGTTGAAGATATTTTAACCAACCTCTTCTGTAGAAGCGATTCCGGTAATACTTGTTCCCTGAGGCACTTTCGTAAAAATATTTATATTAATGACGCTTTAAGGGACTATTACAACCCAGGAGTCCCAAAGGTCTGTCATCCTGGGTGTAAAGGGAGCAAAATAAACACAGCAAAATTTTTTGACTTGTATTATCCTTCACAAACAGAAGTATATACACTATGTACAGCAATAGGTGTTAGGGCACTCCACTGTAAGAAAGGCAGAATAGAAGCCACTAGAGAGCAGACCGTGCTTCAACCAGCTCTAGAATGGGAATGACAAGGGCAGACAGGTGTGAGGTACCCACAGCACCTCTGCGATTGCCAAAACCATCTTCTCATTGGCTGGAACCTGGGTACTGATTGAACGACGGGGCCCCATCATCAACCCTTAGTACCTGGTTCGCTGGTTGGGGGAGATAGCCTTTCAATGAGGGTGTGTAAATGCACCGAATGAAGGTTACATACTCTTTGCATGCCACAGGGACTTAAGGGAAAACAGCAAAGGAAGAGGAAGGAAAAAGCAAAGAGAATCGGGATAAGAGATGGCGAGTGGTATTCAACATGCAATATTCGCAAACAAGAAATACAAGATGCAAAACAGCCACGTAGGGAGTTGAATGATAGCTCTAGGCCTCTCGTTTTGCCTTCAACTCATCATCAGTAGCTTGCAATGTATATTGATCAGCTAAAACATGAAAGGAAAATGTGATTTATTGAAGTGAAAAAGGCCAAACAACACGTACCACACAACATGTACCACTCGAGCAGCAAGGTCATTTATTAGGTTACACATATAGGTGACTGAGAGCCATGAGACGGAAAACTGAATGTTTACATACCAGAAAATTAAACAACCTCATAGTGGTTGGTCCCATGATCCTAATGCTACTAACCTATCGATTATTGAGCGGGACCAACAGACAGGCATATAATATGGGTTAAGTTTCGAGCCAACTACTTGAAGCACTAATTATATTGGCCTTGAAAAGTCTTTTTGAAATCTTAAAAAACAAGGGGACCTATCCCTGGAAACATTCAACATTTGCAAAGGTATGGTATATGAGGCTTTGCTTAGACCTGTGGAACTGAGTTGTCCTCGAAGATTTGTTAAGTCATACCATGAATTAAAGAAAGATCCTAGACTTCACCTAACGAAAGAAGACACAGCAAATACGATAATAATTATTGACAAGTAAATTATGCTGGATAAATGAACATTTTGATTAGAAGACAGGGAAATTTACGTGCCCCTTAAGAAAATCCAGTAGTACCAGGTTAATAGTAGCTTTAATAAACAAGTTAGCACTTTACTGAGAGGTAATGAGGAATTTATTAAACAGCTATCAGCTAGGTCGGCCACACTCCGAAATATGTACTGTTAGCTTGATCAAACCAACAAGCCCGGTGTTCCAGGGAGACGCATCATTAGCACGGTGGGGGCGGCGACATTTGTTTAGTCAAAATGTTTGGTCCAAATATTAGCTCCAGTGGATAGCAACATCTATGAAACTCACATAATAAACAACGTTGAGGTCATTGACAAACTGCAAAATGTTAACATGTCTAACGATTTTACACTAATAAGTTTTGAGGTCATGGCGTTGTTCACCGTAGTTCCTGTTCCTGATATGTTATCCTTTCTGGAAGAAAAATTAGATGAGTTCTCCATATCACTCATTATGAACGCCATTACTGACTTGATTAAGTTGTGTGTTGCTGACTGCAAGATTGAGTTTGAAGGGAAATATTGCGCCCTGAGGCAGGGAATGGAAATTTATTGTTACTGCTGTTAAGCAAACTGTTTATGGAGTTTTTCAAGGTTAGGTTGTTGAAAGACATTCTACCCTGTGAAGCTAAATGGTTCGGATATGTGGATAACATCTTGTTTCACTGGCCCTGGCTACATTTTTACCAAAACTTAACGCTATGGTCACGTCTATTAAACTTACCGTGGACAAAGAAGTGGAGACAAAGCTTCCATACTTAGATATAATGATACACTGGATTGATAAAAAGTTCAAGTTTACAGGATATAGGAAGGCCACTAACGTAATTTGGTTTGGTGTACACCAGACCAAATATCCTGATAGTTTTAACCAACAGAGATTGTGATCTATACTTGCCACTGCAGAGTCTCCTCTGGTGGAAACGTCGGATCAGACCACATCCCAATTATAATAACACTACAGGCATCGCCATTTAGAGTACCCACTCCTCGGAAGCCCAACCTAAAAGCTCTAGGATTTGACCCCTTTAGGGACTTCCTTGGCAATGGCCTTACTGTTTCGTTTGAGAATCAGCCATCAACAGCAATTGACGAGACAATCCCTCATGCATATTGTGAATTAAATAAATCAAAGATCTATCAGCAGTATAAAGCAACCAGGAAAATTAGAGACTGCGTGAAAAATTATCAAGCAGAATGTAGAAGGCTCTGTGATTCTTCGCCTTCGCCTATGTAGGGAGTGCCTCTCTCTTTCTAGTTTACATCTTTTCCATTCCCGTAAAGGAATATGCATTGAGCATACCTCGAGTGCCACAGAGTTATTTTTTCTAGACAAAGGTTTGGATCCATGTTGCTTAGGATATCTTCCCAGCTTATTATATTTAGGACATGGTTGACTTGGTCACACTGTATGTTTTTGTTACTGATCACATTTTGTTGTTCTGAGGCCCTGCGCATACATGTCTGTATCTCTATTATTTTGTGATATGAGTATATTGTTTTTGATATGGTAATATTTCGTATCAGATCATTGTTAGTGAAGATGAGGTCAAGTGTATTCTCCAATCTCGTTGGCTCTATTTTTTGTTGGTTTAAGGTGAATTTGGTGCAGAGATTTAATAGCTCGTGTGTGTGTGAATTTTTCATCTGTGCTGCCTTTTGCCTCTGTTACAGCATTACTTGCTACATTCCTCCATTTTAGGCATCTTGAGTTGAAATTTCCCAAGACCAAGATGTTTGGAGAAGGAGTTAGAAGATTTTTGAGACAGTGGTCGATTTTCAGAAGCTGTTCCTGGAATTGTTGGGAAGTTCCATCTGGAGGCGAGGCTTGTAACATCAGTTCTCACCAAAGTAATAAAGAAAGCCAAACAACTATACTACTCCAGTAGATTCACAGACACTAGAGGAGATATAAAAAAGACCTGGAAAACACTCTCTCAGATTCTAGGGACCCACAAACTGAAAAAAACCAAGAATATTGTCCTAACTAAACCTAATGAAACACCACTACATCCCACTGACACAGCTAACAAGATAAACGACTTCTTCTCAACCATAGGATCTAATCTCGCCAATAAAATCCCACATACCAGTGCCCATGCCGGGGACTACCTAGATGGGAATTTCCCAAATTCCTTCTATCTTGCACCAACTGAGCCCTCGGAAGTCACCGAGATTATAAAATCACTTAAAAACAACTCATGGAATCTGTCTAATGTCCCACCATTACCGTACAAGCGAGCGGCCCATATCCTTTCGCATGCTATTTCATTACTTTTTAACAAGTCACTAGAAACTAGCACCTTCCCGAAACTACTCAAGATGGCAAGGGTTACACCAATACATAGAGGTGGTGACCCTACAGACTTAAACAACTATAGGCCAATATCAAACTTACCATTGCTATCCAAAATCTTTGAGAAACTCGTGCACAGGAGACTATATTCATTTATAACAGCACAAAACATACTCAACCCCTGCCAATTTGGATTTAGGAAAAATAAAAGCACTAATGATGCAATCATACAAATGCTAGATCTGCTTTACACAGCATTGGAAAATAAGAAATATCCACTAGGAATTTTTATTGACCTAAGGAAAGCTTTTGACACAGTAGACCACGACATCCTACTCCACAAACTTGACCATTACGGTATAAGAGGCCATGCGCTTGCTTATTTCAAATCTTACCTTACTAATAGGTATCAGTATGTTACCATTAAAGACACAGCATCAACAACACGGCCACTTGATACTGGAGTTCTGCAGGGAAGTGTCCTTGGTCCCCTGCTCTTCCTCATATACATCAATGATATTCCAAATATATCCCAACACCTGAAACCCATTCTCTTTGATGACGACACGACTTATGCCATCTCTCACCCTAATCTTGCCACCCTCAACACCATTGTTAACGAGGAGCTGATCAAAATATCGACTTGGATGACAGCCAATAAACTTACGCTTAACACTGACAAAACCTACTATATTATGTTTGGTAGCAGAGCAGGAGATGCACAAATTAACATTAAGATCGACAACACTCTAATTACCAGACATAATGAGGGCAAATTCCTAGGCCTATACCTTGACAACAACCTGAATTTCAGCACCCATATCCAACACATAACCAAAAAAGTATCCAAAACAGTTGGGATCCTCTCCAAAATACGATACTACGTGCCGCAAAATGCCCTTCTCACACTATACCACTCGCTTATTTATCCATACCTCACCTATGCTATTTGTGCTTGGGGATCAACTGCAGCAACACACCTAAAGCCAATAATAACCCAACAAAAAGCTGCAGTAAGAATAATCACTAAATCCCATCCCTGGCAACACACCCCCCCACTCTTCATAGATCTAAATTTACTCCCTGTTCAGTACATCCACACTTACTACTGTGCAATCTACATCTACAGGACCTTAAACTCCAGTATCAACCTTGAACTAAAACGCTTTCTTGATAGTTGTGACAGAACCCACAGGCATAACACCAGACACAAACATCTCTACGACATTCCCCATGTCCGACTAAACCTTTACAAAAATTCAATGTATGTCAAAGGCCCTAAAATCTGGAACACCCTACCTGAGAACTCTAGAACTGCAGACACATTCATCACCTTCAAAACTACCATTAGAAAACATCTTATCTCCCTGATACACCCCGTCAACTAACTACACGAATACCACCTGGTTCACACTTACACTCACTCACCCATTTGACCATAAACAAAAATATTAATCTCAATCTTAAAATAATGAATCCTATGATACTCCAATACTGAAACTATGTACTGTGCCAAAACAAAAGCATTCACATTGCTAAACTCACAAACTAGTATTTAGTCACTTAGCCATAATACCAACTTACCTCATAATTTGTAATATTTTAAAATAAAGAATTAAACTAAGTCTGCCCGAAATGCCTAGCCATGCTAGGCATTCTAGTGGTACACTCTGTAATAATTATTTAACTACATGTAAACCACACAACAACCAAATTCTGTAAATTCAACATTGTAATCTTTATAGAGAATAAACTTTGAATTTGAATTTGAATTTGTATACAACCACGATGACAAGGTTTTGGTTCTCGATCTTTACTGCCAAATCAACAACATCATTTGAAGTGTTTACTTATATACACATCTGCTATAACTATGTGAGGTTGATTGGTATAGTGTTATACCCCATTCTATGAATTTTACGAATTTATGAATAACACTACACACACTTGTATTAGAATGCACCAAAGTGGTTAGGCCACTTACCTTCATTACCCCACCTCCCCTACCCCTACCTCCAATATTTCCATTCTTACCCATCCTCCTTCCTTCCCCTTTTTTACCACACCTCTGGTCATAATTCGACTACTACTACGCACGATCCGAGAGAGGTGTTCTCCGTATTCGTCCGCATATTGTGCCTCAATACACAGATAAATATGAAGATAAATATGTCAGATAAATATGAAGCAGTATAAGCAATTTAGACCTTCTCAGATTCTAACTTTATTTTAGCAGACTTCCCCGAGTATAAAGTGTAATAACAAATTAACTGTAAAGAAGCGTAAACAAGTTTTGGCCACTTGTCTTTAGCTATATTACGGCTTAAACTCAAGAAGATTTTAGAACGAAATTCAATCGACTGATGCAATCTTGTCCAGTTTAATTTAAATAAACAACAATAGTATTATGGCCAATATAACGAGTATAAAGTAGATGCTGCCCTAACTTTTACAAGACCAACTTCCCTGGGAAGACCGATGTCATCTTTGAAGCCAATAAATTGCTGAGGTGACCCTGGTAACCCAGTTTATGAATAAAATAATATGAGTTACAATGTTGCTCACGTACTTTCGTCATGGCCTAGCAACATTACTGTACCACTGCCGAAGCGGAACCATTATTGTGCTTTTCGTCCAATTTCGCTGACTATTTGCATGTTTAAAACACATTTAAGGATGGCGTTTTAAAAGCTGCAACAGAATAATAATGGCTTCATTTACAGTAAAAGTGTACATCACTGATTTACAATATGTTTGTTGTACATAGAATTTCTTTTCTATGAACTAGTTAATCATTATATTACTATCTGAATTCTTGGTGTCAATAAGCAGGTCAATACACAAGATATTAGTGCCAGAAGATTTCGTATAGGACATTGGGTTTTGCTTCAGTTTTTGTTCTTCAGTATATAGTAATTATCTTGGTCATACAGCTACAGTGTACGCACTATACTTGAGTCCTGGAGATGGGAAGTGCATTGATTCACCTCAGGGAACATTTATGAAGGGATTCAGGGAAACCGGCAGGACGGACTTGAGTCCGGGAGATGGGAAGTACAGTGTCTGCACTCTGAAGGAGGGGTGTTAATGTTGTAGTTTTATAACTAATGCGAGCATTCCACTGGCAAGACTGTAATGGAGTGAATGATGATGAAAGCTTTTCTTCTTCGGACCACCCTGCCTTCGTGAAAAACGGCCGATGTGTTAATAAAAAACAAAAACCTTTATTTCCTGGAGTTTGAAGATTTTTAAATCCATTTTTAGGTGTGGAAGATTAGTGCTTCAGGCTTATCCCATGAAAGTTGTATGATCTTCACGGAAAGATTTGAAGACATCACAATGAGATTCAACAAAAGAAAAGCGGTTCCTCCAAACTCTCTCTCTCTGAAGAGACACACACGTATATCTCTTGGGTCTTTTAACGGAAGGTCTGATTGCTTTCTGTGGGACCCAGGATGTCCCGGGAGGTTCAGACTACAGCTACATCAACATACACTCCTTTGCCAGGACCATCTTGGAAACTGTGAAAGTAGTTTTGATGACTCCTTATTTCCTCTGAACTGACAGATTAAGTACTATTGAAGAGATCGTCATGCTACTGACTGCATGTACCACCGTACACGCAGTGTTAATTGTCGCAAATCAAAATCCTTTAGCTGTTGTTTTGGCAAGGGTAAAAAAAAAAAACAAGGAAACATGCTCAGTCTGATGGCTTTCCAAATAAGTCACGAAGCCGTGTGCATAGTCGAATACTAACAGGGTGTTGCTGCAGCTTAACGATCGTTGCCGCAGAGCACCTGCCTCCTACTTTATATGCAACAAAGTACCATGTGAATCGTGAAAAGTATTGAAGCTGGATGCAGAATTCATTAGTCCATGTGACTTCGGATGAATACTGGAAAAAATGAATACTTTCCTGTTGGATGAGGTGATATATCTCTGTAATTCGTATTACAAACACATATTACAAACACGTTCTGCTAAATGGCCTGTGGCCATTAAATACCAGCATTTATTACTCTTAAGAACAACAGCATTCAACATCAGCTGTTATTGAGTTGCCATGAATTTCCATCACCACTAATATTAGCAGTATCACAGATACCAAATTATAACAAATTTAACAAATGCCAGGGAGCAAGAAGAGTTACAGCTCATAGACTCAAACTTATGACAAAACTCTTGTATGTGAATCACCTGAAAGCAAATGAGTAATTAAACTAAAAGGTGATTTTTGTGGCTTGTTCTTCAATCTGATTAACAGGCATTTACTAGTGGCAGAAATTATTTAAAACAAGTGTGGGAGTGCCCTTGCATGTTCATTGGCTTTCAACTGACTAGTGAAGGAATGCAGGATGTTTATTTGTAAATGATGCAACAACAGCTTTTCTATCCAAAAACCTGTATTATTATTATTATAATCAAAAAAGAAGCGCTAAACCACAAGGGCTATACAGCGCTGCAGGGTAGGGAAGGAAGCCAGGGTATTGGGCGGTAGAAGTGGGGAGGGATGATCAGTAAGTTACAGAAAACAGCGGGGCAGGGGATATTGCGGGGGTAGAGGGCAGCAAGAGATTGAGGTAGAAAGGGCTGAAGGTATCATCAGAGTTTGTGAAGTAATTCAGTTGTTGTCAAAAAGTCAATGAGAGAGTCCGGATGAAAGGTGGGTCCATCAGCGAGAAGGGAAGGTAAAGAGAGAGCAGCGGAATGAAGATGAAGTTGGAGGTATATTCTGCGTGCTCGTTGATAAAGTGGGCAGTCTAATAGAATGTGGCTGACCGATAATGGAACCTAACAATTCTCACAGAGAGGAGCAGGGCGCCTCTCCATGAGATATCCATGAGTAAGACGAGTATGGCCAATGCAAAGACGGGAGAGAGTAGTCTCCCAACCTCGACACTGGTGACAAGAAGTTGGCCAGTAACCAATACTCGGTTTAATAGATTGAAGTTTGTTACTGAGCAGAGTAGACCAACGTTGTTGCCAACTGGTGTGAAGGTGGGTAGCTATTGCAGCAAAATAGTCCGTAAATGGAACACCTCTATATGAAACTGGTAGGTCATGTACTGCTGACCGCGCAGCAGTGTCTGCCTGTTCATTGCCCTGTACGTCAACATGACCAGGGATCCAACAAAAAACAATATCTTTATGCTTGGTAAAGATGCGGCATAGCCAAAGTTGGATATGGAGGACTAAGGGGTGAGGTGTATCAAATTTCTGTATAGCCTGTAAAGCACTAAGGGAGTCTGAGACAACCACAAATAATGACACAGGCATAGATGCAATACGGATTAGTGCTGCAAGAATGGCATACAATTCAGCAGAAAAAATACTAGCCGAAGATAGTAAATGCCCTCGTACGATGCTGCCCGGAAACACTGCTGCCAATCCTACGCTGTCAGAAGACTTAGAGCCATCTGTGTACACTGCAATGGCATGAGAATGAGAGTGGAAGTGGTCAAGAAAAAGAGAGCGGGAAGCTACCGTAGACAATTGGGCTTTCGAGCAAGGGAGTGAGAAAGAACAGACTCGAACAGCTGGAACTTCCCAGGGGGGTAGGGAAAAGTGAGATGCTACATGAACATAGAAAGGTGGTAATTGAAGAGAAGACAAGGCTAATGTAGGCGAAGAGAGAAGGGACGGAGCAAACAGGGGCGGGAAACAAATAATGTCTACTAATGTCAGTGACCATTCTATAAATGGAAGGATTGCGGAGATCATGAGAGCGTACATAGTAGTGAAGGCAATGGGCATCACGGTGATCGGATAAGGATGGAACGTTCGCTTCTGCATAGAGGCTCTCAACAGGGGAAGAGTGAAAAGCACCAAGGCATAAACATAATCCTTGGTGATGAATGAGGTTAAGGCTAGAGAGGGGCAGCAGGAGAGGCCGCTGAATAGATCTGGTCACCATAATCAAGTTTCGATAAAATGAGGGTGGAATGTAGGCGAAGGAGAGTTCGACGATCAGCTCCCCATGAAAGACGAGCAAGGGTTTTAAGAAGGTTCAGCCGGCTGTGACAAGTTGCCTTCAGAGAGGTAATGTGAGGTTTCCAGGATAACCTACGGTCAAAGAGGAGGCCTAAAAGCCTGACTGTATCACGTTCAGGGATACGGGAGCCATAGAGATACAAAGGATGATCGGAGATGACAGAGCATCTAGTGAAAATAATTTAGCGAGTTTTGGTACTGGAAAATTTAAACCCATGTGTGGTGGCCCAATTGGAAACACGGTCGACCCCATGCTGGAGAGAAACTGTAATGAGGTGACAGTCAGCGCCTGCACAGGCAATAACGAAGTCATCAACATAGAGTGATGACCAAATATTGGATGGAAGACTAGAGGCCAAATCATTTATAGCAAGGAGAAAAAGTGATGTGCTCAGAACACATCCCTGGGGGACACCTTCAGCTTGGATAAAGTCCGGGGAGAGCACATTATTAACCTGAACATGGAAATGTCTACCAGTTAAAAAGTTCTTAAGGAAGGATGGTAGATTCCCTCGGAGGCCTAAGGAGTGGGCTTGGGCCAAAATATTATACCTCCAAGTTGTGTCATATGCCTTCTCAAGGTCAAAAAATATGGCAATAACTGAGTGGTTATTCGCAAAAGCATTGCGAACATACGTATCCAAGCATGGTAAGGGGTCTATGGAAGAACGGCCCTTACGAAAGCCATATTGACGAGTGGAGAGACTGTTGTGTGTCTCTAAATACCACACTAAACGTCTATTTACCAGGCATTCCATCACTTTGCAAACTGCACTGGTAAGAGCAATGGGACGATAGTGGGAGGCTTCATGTCCCGTAGTACCCGGTTTGCGGAAAGGGAGAACAAAAACAGATTTCCACAGCTGTGGAAAAACTCCTTGTGACCAAATAAGATTGAAAAGGTGTAATAGGACTGCAAGGGCTGACTGATGTAAATGTTGTAGCATACGAATATGAATGTCGTCGGGCCCAGCTGCCGATGATCGGCAAGCTGAGAGTGTTGCCTCCAGTTCCTGAAGTGTAAAAGGCACATTATACTGTTCTTCTCTGAGAGAAGAAAAGTCCAAGGGTGCTAACTCTCTGGTAGACTTTGAGGAAAGAAACGAGGGACATAGATGGAGCCCCTGAGAAATATGGACCAGATGATTGCCAATTTCATTGGCAACATCTAGTGGGTTTGCTATATCAACACTGGCAACCCGCAGAACAGGAGCCGGGTCAGGAGAATATTTACCACTCAGTTTTGGTACTTTTTTCCAGACTGCACTCATAGAGGAAGCAGAGGTGATGGTGGATAGACATAATCTCGCCAGCAAGTGCGTTTAATGTGACGGATGACACGGCTAGCAATTGCACACTTCTGCTTAAAATCAAGAAGTCTCTCCATGGTTCTATTGTACCGGTGCCTGCCCCACACAGCGTTTTTCAAACGTACTGCACGAGCACAAGCAGGAGACCACCAAGGCACGCATTTCTGAGAATGCTTGCCCGAAGTTTGGGGTATAGAATGAGAAGCTGCGGTTAAAACGGAGAACGAGAAGAGGTGTAAAAGATCATCAATGGAGGACGAAGAAGGAACCTCACTAAAAACAGTTAGTTGTGAGTAAAGGTTCCAATTTGCCTGATCAAACTGCCAGCGTGGGTTACGAAGAGGTGGTGAATATGAAGGTGATGTCTAATGCAGTGGAGGAAGAGCAGACTGAGAGATCGATACAAGAGAGAGTATGAGTACGAGGATCAAAATGGGAGTGAGTACCTGTATTTAAAACATGGAGGGGGTGGGTAGCAAGAAAAGCCTCTAACTGAATGCCACGGGAATCACAGTGAGACCACCACCAGAGGAAATGATGGGCATTAAAATCGCCAAGTAACAGAAGTGGTGGCGGTAATGACGAAACAAGAAAGGCAATATCTGGGATAGATAATGCCCGAGAAGGAGAGAGATACAAAGAACAGAGCATATACCACCTATGCAAGTGGATACGGGCTGCTGTGTAATGCAGCCAAGTACGAACAAATAGCTGATGGTATGGAATATCAGTGCGTAGAAGAAGGGCACTTTCATTAAAGGTCCCATCAGGAAAAGGATCTGAAGAATACAATAAATTATAGCCTGAGATGGGATAGATAACAGCAGATTGTAATTTTGGTTCCTGTAAGCAAACACCAACAGGAGAAAACTGGGAGAGCAACATCTGAAGCTCACCCCGATTACCCCTGAGGCCGCATTTATTCCACTGTGAATAGACCATGACTGGCAACGATAAAGATACCTGAAGTCCGCAAATAAGGGTGCCTACAGACTAGAAGGGTTAGAAAAGTCCACATGCGGTGGCAAAGGAAAACGTTCAAGCAGAGAAGGAACAGTGCGCTGTGAAGAAAGGAGTTGCGCAGATGGAGAAGAGGAAAGAGAAGGAACACGGGGTGGATCAGTGTCCATTGATGGTTTGGTCTCAGCAATATATTCAGAGATTGCTTCAAGTGTTTCAGAGTTCAGAGACGTCGTATGGGAGACAATATTGGAGATGGAAGGAGGGGGAGTTTGAGTAAAGATCGGGACTGTAACGGACTGTACCATGGTAGGGGGGGGGGACGAAAGGGTGGAGGGAGCTGGAGAAGTGTGGGAGGGGACAGAAGAGGCAGAAACCTGGGAGGTGCCAGAAGAGGAAGAAACTTGGGAGGGGACAGGGGAGGAAGGCACAGTACGCAGAGGAGGATGAACCTCCACACTTGTAACGGAGCCAGTGAAAGGGGAAGACCCAGGTACAGAGACCGGGAAGGTAAAATGTGGAGGTGGATGAAGGTAAGGAGGGGTTAAAGGAGGTTTGTTGGACCTCTGAGAAGTAGAGGAATGATTGGGAGGAGGTGTCGTACAAGGTCTTGTCGATACCGGGGTTTGTGAGGGAGAACATGAAGAAGTGAGGACAGACTGAGGTGTTGAAGTAGGGACGTCTGAGACCAGGACAGCGAAAGAATTAGATACAGAAGTGACTATGGGACTGGCAACTGCAGAGGAGGCTGCAGAAGATGGGACCCCAGAAGTGGAGGGACGTTTTGAAACACGAGAATAAGAAACACAGGGTAGTCTCCCTTGGAGGCGGAGATGAGAAACTGCCATAGCATAAAGGAGACCTTCTGCCTCTTTGAGGCAACGAATTTTCCGCTCATTTAAGTAGACCTGGCAACAGCAAGAGTATGAAGGGTGAGCCTCATGACAATTAAGGCAAGAGGGAGGTCGACTGCAAGGCATATTAGAATGGTCATCGGCACCACAGACTGGGCATTTGGCTATAGATCTGCAATATTTTGCTGGGTGGCCAAATCGCCAGCAATTCCTACACTGTTGAGGTGTAGGGATCACCTTCCGAACTTGTAACCAATGTACTGCTACATAAACAGAGGATGGGAGTTCATGGCTGTCAAAAGTTAAACGAGCCACATTACAAGGGTAACATCTTTGCCTGTGGGCAGGAAGAACATAAGTGTCTATCTTGAGAATTGGGAGATCTTGGAGTTCCAGCTGTTCGAGAATGTCATTGCCACATGTCTGGAATTTCTGTTGGACTATGGTATGGGGCAGAATAACAGTACCACTACAAGAATTGAGGGAATGATGTTTTTTGATAGTGATAGGAATAGTATCGATATGTGAAAGAAGAGAAAGATCATGAGCTTGGGTTGAATTCTGGACTGTGATGATGCACGTACCACTCTAAGAGCATGAAAGGAAATATCTGTACCAACGTGGCGAAGAAGCACTTTGCCAATACTATGGTCGGAAAGATAGGCAGTAGAAGAAGTCGGTCTTAAAGTAAAGAATTTAGTCCATTGTGTGGTCCGAAACTGAGTGTGAAGAGGGAGCGCATGGTGTGTCGGTCTTTTCCGAGTAGAATGGGAAGGTAACGAAGTAACATCATTAGAAGATTGTCGTTGGCATATAGAAATGGGACCAGAGTCGGTCTGATGTGGGACGGGCTGGCGATTCAAAAATCGCCACACCGTAGAGGGAGAGGCCGGAAGCATAGTCAAAGGAGAGCGGAGGTCAGACAAATCAAAGGAGTCAGTCGAAACCCCGGCACCTGAAGCGGGTGATGAAACAGCACCAGCAAGAGGTACAGGGGCCTTAGGAGTGTCCAAAGAGTGGCCAAAAGATGAGGCGAGGTCAGAATGGGGTGTGGTAACAATAAGGGGCCTTGGGGTAGTGGGGTCATGGATCGGGTACTCCATGGTTAGGTTACTTCTTTCTTTTTGTTTTTAAGAAAAAAAAAGAAAGAAGAAAAGAAAATAAAAATAAAAAAAAGAATAAAAAAACGGGGGACCAGGGAGGGATAGTTCCTAGGGGGAATGAAAGGGCCAGAAATCTCCCTCTGCGCCCAAGAGGACCTCAGCATCGCAAGTAGCGCAGATGCAACATGGAACCCGTGCCATACCCTACCCTTCATGCCAGTAAACCAGCAATCTGGGATAGCAACCTCACATCTGCCGAGCTACCTCGGTGGACAAAAGAGAGGGCGGCCGGATATCCGCCACAAAGCATACCTCCTTCAGCCACCACCCCCGGAATCCGAAAGGTGGCTTCCAGAGATACACCTGTCGCCCGAAAGACACCCAAAGCCACCCTCCGGGATACCGGAGAGGGATCGGGACATCCCCAGGCGATCCAGATTCCACAGCAAACTACGCCACCGCCAAGAACCTCAACGGAATGGGATGGACCCTGTTACCCTTTCCCCTACCTAGGTACTAGCGCGCCTGTGGGAAAAAACCCATAGGTCAAAAAGAGGAAGGGCAAAAGGGAGGGGTGGAGAGGAGGAGGAGGAGGAAAGAAAAAAAAGGGAGGATGGGGAGAATGTGATAGGGAAGGGGGGATTGGGGGTAATTAGGTTCAGTCTGAGGAAGGAGACATACAGGTCTAATTCCTCAGACCAAGAGCCTCTTCACCACGCCAAGGAGCCCCCCTTGAAGAGGACCAAAAACCTGTAAAAACTTACTCATTGAATTTCGTAAACTATAGCATCAACTGTCTGGTTAGTGATGTTATATTTTTGCCAAAGAATATCGTGAATCGTGATGGAGGTGTCACGCCTACTTTAATGTCTGTTTGGATAAATATTTTTGTGATGTTTGAAGCGACTTTTCTAGTCCGTTTTGATCGTCGTTTTGGGAATGCTCAGGATTTACTTTTAATTCTGAGTATAATTATGAATAAATTTTGAAGGTATTTTAACTTTTAGAAGATGTCTTTGAATGGTTGACTTTCATCTTCCAGAGTGGAGAGTGAGCACACCTGACTCCGTATGTTGAAAATGGAATATAATGTAACAAGTTGATGAGTATGACACATGTATAATAGTTGGGTATCTTGTTGAAACGTTTCGCCTATGCCACAGGCTTCTTCAGTACATGGCCGACTTCATGGAGCTGAGAAATTACCTGGGTGGGCTACATTGGGATGACCTGACCATGGCTCAGGTAGGTGGTGCTGGTTGCCAATATGAGCATAGTACTAGCTGCCCAGACAACTTTTGTTCCGATTAGGGAAAGTAGATCTAACAAAAAATGATCCCAAATGGATAAACAATAGATTAAAACATCTCATTGGTCAAAAGAGACATATATAGACGTATCAAAAGAGAGGATGGGTGGTTAAGAAATCAATATATTCAATTAAAGAGAGAAATAAAAAAAGGAATAAGAAAAGTAAAAAGGGATTATGAGGCTAAAATCGCAAGGGATTCGAAGACTAACCCAAAAGAGTTCTTTCAAGTATACAGAAGTAAGATTAGGGACAAGATGGGCCGGGCCCACTTAAGAGTAACTCAGGTCAGATCACTGACAGTGATAAGGATATGTGTGAACTTTTCAGCACATACTTTCTCTCACTTTTTACTTATGAAGATACTAGCAAAATTCCAGAAATAATAAATTATGTAGAACAGGACAGCAATAAACTATGCACGATTAGGGCAACTAGTGACATGGTCCTCAGACAAATAGAAAAATTAAAGCCTAATAAATCTCAAGGCCCTTATGAATTGTTTGCAAGGGTTTTAAAGTAATGTAAAGAGGAACTTAGCATACCTTTGGCTAATCTTTTCAATATATCACTACAAACTGGCATAGTGCCAGACAAGTGGAAAATGGTAAATGTAGTACCTATTTACAAGGCAGGTGACAGGTCCTTAGCTTCGAACTATAGACCAATAAGCCTTACCTCAATAGTGGGAAAATTTATGGAATCAATAATGGATGAAGCAATTCGTAGCTATCTTGATAGGCATAAATTGATTAATGAATCTCAGCACGGTTTTACAAAAGAGTGTTCCAGTCTTGAGAATTTACTAACTTTTTTCACTAAGGTATTTGAGGAGGTTGATCATGGTAATGAATATGATATTGCGTATATGGACTTCAGTAAGGCTTTCAATAGAGTTCCACACCAGAGGCTGTTGAGGAAACTGAAGGCACACAGAATAGGAGAAATTTTTTCCTGGGTAGAGGCATGGTTGACAAATAGGCAGCAGAGAGTTTGCATAAATGGGGAGAAATCAGTATGGGGGTACGTCACAAGCGGTGTTCCACAGGGGTCAGTGTTGGGCCCCTTGTTGTTCACAATTTTCATAAACGATGTAGATGAGGGAATAAATAGCGACATAAGCAAATTTGCTGATGACACCAAAACAGGCCCTCCAGTTCATTCTAATGAGAACATTAGAGCACTCCAGGATGATTTGAATAGACTGATGCAATGGTCGGAGAAGTGGCAGATGCAGTTTAATATAGACAAATGCAAAGTTCTAAATGTTTGACAGGAAAATAATCACGCCACATATAAACTAAATAATGGAGATTTTAATTTTGTTGATTGCGAAAAGGATTTAGGAGTTTTGTTTAGCAGTAATCTGAAACCAAGACAACAGTGCATAAGTGTTGGCAATAAAGCAAACAGAATCCTTGGCTTCATATCAAGTATAAATAATAGAAGTCCTCATATTGTTCTTCAACTCTATATATCTTTGGTTAGGCCTCATTTAGATTATGCTGCACAGTTCTGGTCACTATATTACTGAATGGATATAAATGCACTGGAAAACGTACAAAGGAGGACAACAAAGTTGATCCCACGTATCAGAAATCTTCCCTATGAGGACAGACTGAAGGCTCTGAATCTGTACTCTCTAGAAAGGCGTGGAATTAGGGGGATATGATTGAAGTGTATAAATGGAAAACAGGAACGAATAAAGGGGATGTAAATAGCGTGCTAAAAATATCTAGCCTAGACAGGACTAGTAGCAATGGCTTTAAGCTGGAAAAAATGAGATTCAGGAAGGATATAGGAAAACACTGGTTTGGTAATAGAGTTGTGGATGAATGGAACAAACTCCCGAGTACCGTCATAGAGGCTAAAACGTTATGTGGTTTTAAAAATAGGTTAGATAAATACATGAGTGGGTATGAGTGGGTGTGAGTTGGACCTGACTAGCTTGTGCTACTAGGTCAGAAGTTGTGCTCCTTCCTTAAGTGAATGTGACCTGACCTGACTAGGTTAAGACATTGGCTTAAGCCGGTAGGAGAATTGAACCAGCCTCGCATGGGCCAGGAGGCCTGTTGCAGTGTTCCTTCTTTCTTATGTTCTTACGTGAGTATCTTGGCTCTTCTCCAGGCCTAGGGACTGACCACCTTAAAGTATTTCTCGAGGGATAATTACATCATCTTTACCGGACCATTACTCCTGCTGCTTACAATACATTCTTCTTTGCATCTTACTGAAGAAGTCTACCGCATAGGCAAAACGTTTCAACTAATAAAATGCGCAACTACTGCACGTTTCTTACCACAACTGACTTTGTTGTTGTATATTGCACATTTCATCAGACTTACTGTGCAGGCGAAACGTTGCTTTAAATGAAGTCTAGAATTACTGCTTGTTTCTTTATCAAGTACGATGTGTCAGCATTCCCATAACATCTATCACTAGACCTGGTCACAGACCGGGCCGCGGGGGCGTTGACCCCCGGAACTCTCTCCAGGTAAACTCCAGGTAAACACTATAAAAGTGCTTTCACTGTTATGTAAAATAAAAAAAATCCATTACTTTCTTTTTCAGGCTCAGAACTTATGTCACAGAGGCCAGTAATAATCCACTGACTTAATATGAATATACAAATATAATGCAGCACAGAATAAGAAAGCTTCACTTGCGTCTAACTAAACTCGGATTTACATATTATTTGCACTGGATTCTAAAATACTGAAATTTAACTTTTGTCGGAATGCTGCTGCTCGGCTATTTTAGTTTAATGTTTATTTTGTGCTGTCACAGCGAGGATAATTCATGCACAGTTCTTATGGATTAGTTTAGACATTGATTTATTCTTGCTTAATAAAGTTGTATGTAAAGTAAAAGGACACAAGTGCAACTAATGTGACATTTATTGTGGCAACGTTTCGCTCTCCAGGAGCTTTATCAAGCCATTGTCGGTAATTCTACCAACTTTATTACAATCTGTCGGACACCGCAACTTAATAAAGTTGATAAGTTAACCAAAGTACCCTGAAGGAAAATGTAGTATATAACTTTGGTAAATCTCAGTCTAACAACTGGATTAATGTTAGGAGTGTTGTAAATAATTAAAGTGTCACTAATCTAAACCTCATTATAATAACGTGAAAGTAGATTGACATGATTACAACGTGAGCATTTTGCAATGTAAATAGACTGACTGATGTAGTATTAGCCAGACTTAGTCTTCTTCAAAAGTATCTCTGGCAAACCATACCACGGGCGGGATTTGAACCCACGGACAGAGAGTCTCAAAACTCCAGACCGTCGCGTTAGCGACTGGACCAGCTATGGTATGGTATGGTTTGCAATCGTGTCATCACGATTTCGTGAGTCATATCTCTGGCAGTCTGTTATATGCACTGCTGATCAAGTTAACGCAAGGTAAGAGTTGTGTTCACTTTCTCGAATATTATGTACCTGATTGTCCGCTTATTGAGGAATACAGAGACAAAAAATACAATAACCTATGTGATATGTCATGGTATCGAATTAATGAAAATAAGATACAAAGCATATTAGGCAAATATCAAATATCATAAATTTCATTACAACAGATAAGTCAAATTAGATACAAATACAAATGAACTTTCATTAGACCCTTTTCTGGCCTAATTCCTAGGCTTATCTAGCCGGCCACAGGATGGACATGAAGGGAAAAATAACCGAGGCGCTTCTACTGCTGCTGAAAAAAAAAAAAAAAAAAAAAAAAGACTGGAATTCTGCTATTTTTTTTTATGGTTTTGTGGAGGATATTCTGAACTAGAATTCGTTGACAAATCATCCATTGTTTTTGTGGTTCAATTTTTTCCGTATATTTCCTGGATTAAATCGGAAAACTTGTTATAATCTTTGTCTTATAATAAACACGAAGAAATTCAATTGCTCATCGGAAAAGTTATTAACGGTGAAACATCACCGTTATGTATTGATAAATTTCCTACTGCAAATATCAAGTTATCATTGTGCCATGTGTGCTAATATGTGTATATAACTAAATATAGTGTTACAGTGTATATAACTAAATATAGTGTTATAGTGTATATAACAAAATAACTATGCAAAAGACGCAGAACTCGCAGGACTGTGAAAGGGTTCAATCCCATCTATAATCTCAATGTTAGAATTACTAAAATAACTGTTTATTAATAATATTTGATCACCTATAGATTACTTTATCTTAGGTTTAGTTCCCCGAAAAAGTAGACCATTGAAATTATTAAAATGTACAACAGGAAGGTCTGAGACTTATTAATGGCTAATCTAATAACTACTGAACCGTCTAATATCAAAGAATTAGGTATGCTTAGTACTCACCTAGTACTCATCAGGTTGAGGTTGCAGGGGTCGAGTTCAAGCTCCTGACCTCGCCTCTTCACTGGTCGCTACTAGGTCACTCTCCCTGAACCGTGAGCTTTATCGTACCTCTGCTTAAAGCTATGTATGAATCCTGCCTCCACTACATCGCTTCCAAACTATTCCACTTCCTGACTACTTTGTGACTGAAGAAATACTTCTTAACATCCCTGTGATCCATCTGTGTCTTCAACTTCCAACTGTGTCCCCTTGTTACTGTGTCCCATCTCTGGAATAGCCTGTCTTTCTCCACCTTATCAATTCCTCTCAGTATTTTGTATGTCGTTATCATGTCCCCCCTACCTCTCCTGTCCTCCAGTGTCGTCAGATTGATTTCCCTTAACCTCTCCTCGTAGGACATACCTCTTAGCTCTGGGACTAGACTTGTTGCAAACCTTTGCACTTTCTCTAGTTTCTTTACGTGCTTGGCTAGGTGTAGGTTCCAAACTGGTGCCGCATACTCCAATATGGGCCTAACGTAGACGGTGTACAGGGTCCTGAACGATGCCTTATTAAGATGTCGGAATGCTGTTCTGAGGTTTGCTAGGCGCCCATATGCTGCAGCAGTTATTTGGTTGATGTGCGCTTCAGGAGATGTGCCTGGTGTTATACTCACCCCAAGATCTTTTTCCTTGAGTGAGGTTTGTAGTCTCTGTCCCCCTAGACTGTACTCCGTCTGCGGTCTTCTTTGCCCTTCCCCAATCTTCATGACTTTGCTCTTGGTGGGGTTGAACTCCAGGAGCCAGTTGCTGGACCAGGTCTGCAGCCTGTCCAGATCCCTTTGTAGTTCTGCCTGGTCTTCGATCGAATGAATTCTTCTCATCAGCTTCACGTCATCTGCAAACAGGGACACCTCGGAGTCTATTCCTTCCGTCATGTCGTTCACAAATACCAGGAACAGCACTGGTCCTAGGACTGACCCCTGTGGGACCCCGCTGGTCACAGGTGCCCACTCTGACACCTCGCCACGTACCATGACTCGCTACTGTCTTCCTGACAAGTATTCCCTGATCCAATGTAGTGCCTTCCCTGTTGTCCCTGCTTGGTCCTCCAGTTTTTGCACTAATCTCTTGTGTGGAATTGTGTCAAACGTCTTCTTGCAGTCCAAGCAAATGCAATCCACCCATTTAGGAGTGGAAGCATGAGTAGTGGTGGTAGTTTGCTGGGCAGAATGCTAGTTCTGAAAGGTGTGTGCAACGTTACCGTTACCCAGCCCTTCCTTTTTCACCCGGTGAGAGTTTATGTGGGTCCCACAGACTAGATTGCAATCACTTGACTATTGGCTCCCATCAAGTCTCTTTGATTGCCGGCCCGAGTCATACAACACAGGCGAGATAACATGGGCAGCATGATCTATGCTTAGATCAGAGATGTAAACTGATATCTTTACCGAAACTTTTCCTGTGAGTGAAACTCGCAGTCCCTCTTCCACTCGGGACTGAGACGCTGGCAAGTCCATACCGTAATATAGCCGTTCTCAAGTTGTTACCCTACCAATTGTGGTTCACGACTGGTGGCTATAGTACTTCGAACGGATCGTCAGTAGATACCTCAGTTCTACTGAATTGCTGCACTTGTTGGTGTGACTGTTTTCTTCAGAAGTCACAAGTTACGACTATCAGTGACCACTCGACTTTAACACCGGCTCAGCGTTCCAAAATGCGAGAGATTTTTCTTTTTTTATTCGCCGGTATTCTCCCAGCCCGGGTCTTTTCCAAGTAGTGGTAACCCGGCCTTGGCTCCCTATCTGGGGAGTGTCTCGAGACCTAAGTCTCCCATGGGAGGAGGTACAAGTACCCCCTCATCTTTGAGACCAACTGTCCCCAGGCCTAGCCACATTCCCCACCCTCACGGGGCTCGTAGGGAGAAGCTAGGCCTCTGGTCTACCATCTGCCCAGCCCCAAAGGGGCTCGTGGAGATGGCAGTCTTATGAGCTGCAGATGGTAGTAAGCTCAGATGCGAGAGATTCTATTCTATTCTATTTGATTCACCGGTATGGTATCCCGGCCCGGGTCTCTTCCATTTTTGTGACCCAGCATTGGTTCCCGGGTAGGGAAGTGTCATTTATCTTTTCTTGCACATGCGTGGCGGTTCTTCAGTGGGAAGGGGGGGGGGGTACCTCACCGGCTCTATGGCCAGATGACGTACCAAACGTTAGTGTGCACTAACGGCGGCTGGTGTGTGGTGCAATGGAGACCCAAAGCAGGCCCTCACAGCGACTTCAGCAGGGGGCGGATGATGTGCAATGACTGGAAGTAAGGTTTCCAAGTCTCTGATGGCTAAGTACACAAGATGTGCTGCCTCATCCTCTCGGGCCTGCCCCACTGGGGTCATTGGGAAGTGTCTACGGCGAAGGGGCATCATAGCCGGGCAGTCTAACAGGTAGTGCACCAAGGGCTTCAGAACCATTCGGTCACAGTGGGCACAGAGCTCCTCTCGTGTCCGTTTAAGAATCCGTGCAGTGGTGGGATACCCTAAGCGTAGGCGGTGGATATGCACCCTCAGTTCTCTGGACTGTGTCTGAATACTTGGAGGGGGCGCCCTGTGGGTCACCCTGACATACTAGCTGAGACTCTGTGAGTCCCCAGGGTCAGGGAGTGGGCGCTTGGCCGCACCGGCAGCCCACAGCACAATCTGGCTGAGGCTGATGGAGATTGCAGCACGTGGCTGTGCCTCGAGGGTTGCAGTCCTAGCAGCCTCATCTGCAGCATCATTTCCAGGGATACCCACATGGCTTGGGATCCAGTTGACGGTGGTCCTGCGACCCTGGGCCATGAGAGTCTGCAGGTCACCCCGGATGGATATGATTAAGTGTATGTTGTCCTTTGGCTCTCTGTGCATAATTGCTTGGATCGCTGCCTTGGAATCAACGTGGATGACGGGGGGATGCTGATGGTCTGCAAGAGCATGCTGCAGAACTTGTTGGATGGCAAAGAGTTCAGCCTGGAGGATGGTGCAATGGTCTGGGAGGCGCCAGCCTACTGTCAGATTGCTGTGGAATATCCCAGCAGCTGTGCGGCCTGCCACTGGGTCTCTGGAGCCATTGGTGTAATATGGCACACACCCTGGGCCTTCCGCACCCACAATGCTAGCCGAGGCAAGTCGTTGCAGAATGTCCTGGGTGCAATGCCTCTTGCTGTCTGGTAGGGTTGTCCAGTGCACTGACAACAGCTCTGGTGCTCAAGGGGGCGGCACCGTGCAGTTCACTGCCAGTCTGTCGCAGCCTCCCGCGTGGAGCAATGTCATGGGCAGGGGCTTCCATGTGGCATCTGCTACCGACCACACCCATCAGCAGCCGGGATGCAGTGGAATTACCTGTCCCTGGCGGACCCGTAAATCCCTCATCAGTTTGTCAGCCCCTGGGAGTCGGAGATACTTTGCGATCCTCTTGGCAGCTACCAGTTGGATCCTGTCTTCAAGGGGCTACAGCTGCACCTCAAGGTTCAGAGCCACTGCATTGGCCCACCTAGGAGCCCCCAGCATGGCCCGTACAGCTGTGTCCTGGATCACACAGAGAGATTTGATGTTTGTGGGTCTGACGTGAACCAGAGCAAGTGCCCCGTAGTCAGTGAGGGAGCATATTGCCTGGATGTAGAACAACCTCACGACCTCGAGGCTGGCCCCCAACCCTAGGGTTGAACATGGCACTCAATGCCCTGACCCTCTGCAGAGCCCTCTCTTTAATGTGGTGCACATGTTTCTGGAAGGTGAGGCGCCTGTCAATGTAGATGCCAAGGTACCTATAACTGTGAACCCACTCCAGGTCGATGCCCAGGACCCGCAGCCTTTGACTGGGTACCCTGGTGCGAAGGATCATGGCTTTGGATTCTGCCGCAGATATCTTGAGCCCCAAGCGATGGCAAGTGGAAGCCAGCAGATCGAGGTCCTCCTGGGCACGCTGCAAAAGCCGGCGCTTCCTAGGTACGGCAAGTGCCAGGTCATCGGCATAGCTGAGGAGGAAGGTGCCTCTGGAGAAAAGCAGGTGCACCAGCTGGTGCATCAGTACATTGAACAGGGTGGGACTCAGCATCCCGCCCTGTGGAGTGCCATTGTCCAGGGTCTTGAGAGAAGAGGCATGCCCCTGGAAGCGTACTCGGGCCCGCCTGTCCTGGAGATAGGAATGAAGCCATGAAAGCAGCCTGCCTTTAACCCCCCTGCGGGCCAAGAGTGAGAGGATGGCAGGTGCACTGGCTAGCTCAAAAGCTTTCTCGAGGTCAAGAAAGACAACAATGTGGGCTTGGGCGTCCGACCCAATGCCGGCCAGTAGAGTGGTAAGGCTTTCAAAAGTGCCCACTCCTCTGGTGAAGCCATAGAGGTGTTTATGAGGAGGGCCAAGCTTCCACCTCAGGCACTCCAACATCATCCTTTTAGACACCTTCGAGATGCAACTGGTGAGGGAGATGGGTCGCACACTGCCAGGATCCCCAGGCTTAGGGATCGGTATGATGTCAGCCTCCTTCCATACGACAGGGAGTTTGCCAGCTCGCCAAGTCTGGTTGACGACCCCCAGGACAGCTGCATGACCAGAATGACCAGACCGAGTGATCATGCCATAGGTGATACCATCATGCCCCGGTGCAGTGTCCCGATGAGATGTAAAGGCTGCCTGGAGCTCCTGGTCGGTGAAGTCTTCATCTGTGACGTCCTTAGCCTGGCATGCCGCTTGGATCACCATCATCCTTCTAGGAAGGAGAGTGGCTTGGAGGTCCCAGAGATCCAGAGGCAGTTGAGCCATGGCCACTCTGGAGGTGAAAAGGTCCACTAGATGTTCTGCCTCCATTGCGGGGTCTGGGTGCAACCGAGCCACACTGCGACACTGCCCAGTGGCCAATCGTAACTTGGTCCAAATCTCAGATAAAGTGGAGGAGTAGCTGAGGGAGGCACACCACTCGAACCATTTACCCTGCCGGACCCTGTGTGAGACATGACGTGCATGCTGCACCACTTCCCTGAGCAGACGCATGGACTCAACCGTGGGATTACGCCTGTGCATCTTGCGTACCACGTTGATTTGGTGGTTCTGCTCCCTGATGTCATCATTGTAAAACCACCAGTCACGTTTATATGACCCTCCGCCTGTAATCTTAGGTATGGCTGCCTCCACTGTGCATGTGAAGGCCACCTGCAAGCTTTGAGCCGACTCATCTGGGTCTTCCAGAAGAGGAGTCTCTGCCCACCAGCACTCGATGACCTCCTGGAAGCACTGTCAGTCGGCCTTTTTTAGATTCCATCTAAGGGTAGGTGTGGGGAGCGGGCATCGCTGGACCATCAGCATGGTGACCACTGCAAAGTGATCACTGGTGAGACGGAGGTGGACCTCTCATCTTGCTCTCGAGAGCAACCGCCTAGAGATGAGTGTGACGTCCAAGCGGCCACCGTAGTGATGGGTTGGCTCACCATTGTTGAGGAGGGCGATCTCAGGGACCTCCTCCAGCACAGCCGCAAGGTGCCTTCCAGCTGCGTTGGTAGGAGAGACAGAAGAAAGTATTGGGTGGTGGGCATTGACATCCCCAGCCACAACAAGACCCTCCCGGGGGGCGAGTGATGCCACCTCTGAAATGTCAAGGGCATACCTAGAGCTTTTGTAAATGTTGTAAACCATGAGAGGTCCATCCGGTGACAGCCTGAACCTCCACGCCCTCCCCACAGTTAATGGAGTCAGTGGAGATTGAATGAGGGATAGTGGTCCTGACGTAGATCGCCGTGCCCCTGCCATTCCGTTCCAGGTGCTGAAGGTAGGCCGAGAATCCCGGAATACGTGGCTGCATTTGATGTGACGATTTGGTAAGTGTCTCCTGGAACAGGATGACATCAACTTCATCCTGAACTGCAGCTTCAATCACTAAGTGAATTTTCTGCTGCAGTCCGCAAATGTTCCACTGGAGGATCTTCAAGGGCCGCAGAGGTGGCCCACTGATTCCATCTCTGCCTAGGACTCGTCGTCCGTTGTTGGCGACTCCAGGGCCTCCTCCATCACGGACTGGAAGGACTCCTGGATGATGGCTTGAAGTTCCATTGAGTCCTTCCTGTCCAGTAGGACCACGCCCAGCATACATGACAGGAGCTGCCTGCAGGCGCCCCTGTCCTCCGCCGACGGCAGCAGGCGACAGAGGAGCGCTGAGATGACCCCGATGGTTTTCTTCAGTCTATCGGGAAATGATTCAGTCCATCAATCTATTTAAGATTGATGGACTGAACACATCGACTCAAGGTTGAGGGACTGATTACCTCATTCTCCTCCTGTTCTTCAAGTTTCTCCTACGTATGGACTGATGAAGCCACTGTGTGGCGAAACGTTTCCTCAATGAAGATACCCAAGAGTTGCACATGTGTCTAATTTATCAGTACCAAACTTGCAAACGATAATCTCTCCCTATTAAAGCAAAAGACTTGGCAGGATATGCAACAGTCCCCCAATGAAATGCAGGGGCGCCACGTACATTAAGAGTCAACACAGTAAGTGTCAGGGACCCAAGACTGTTCAGCTGCCTCCCAGCATACATAAAGGGGAATACCAATAGACCCCTGACTGTCTTCAAGAAGGCGCTGGACAGGAACCTAAAGCCAGTACCTGACCAGCCCGGCTGTAGTCCTTACGTCGGTTTACGTGGGCCACCAGTAACAGCCTGGTTGATCAGACCCTGATCCACCACGAGGCCTGATCTCAGACCGGGCCGCGACGGTTTTGAGCCCCGAAACCCTCTCCAGGTATACTCCAGGTATACCATTATTCATTTTTTATAATGTAAAAACACATTTATTCATTTTCATAATGTAAAAACACATTTTTATAATGTAACTGACAAACTAGCACTCACAAAGTGAAGTAACTGTCCAAATTATAGTTAAAAGTTAAATATCTATCACATAAGACATTCCAGAATAATCAAGAAACCCTACACTGTTTATCACATAAAATATTAGAAAATCAGCATCTACACAGAACAATAATAATACAAGCTTTCCTGTAAGACCATCGTTGACAGTTTGAAGCAGTTCAGAAGAGGCATTCTTGTTTTTGTTTGGTGGTAACCTTAAAGGCGAGTATAATCTGACGATTACTATATGCATGACGTTTCGGGATATCTATTTAAATTATTATATAATAATTATCATGTACGTTGTTGTGGAATAATTTCCATTGTGCACTGCAAACCACTTTCTTTGCAGGTACAGTTTCGTACAGCAGTCCATCTTGCAGTTGCACCAGATTACCTTCAGGAATGCTTCAGAAGCTGGTGGTCAACACGTTATTTGAGGTTACATTCGACTATTAAGTAACATTTGTCCATTTTCTTCTGGAATCAAAGCATACTCATACACTACTGACACCAAATTGTCGCGTGAGGTTCGGTAGGAGAAACGAGGGTTGAAGGTAAACACCTTGTTGGATGGTAACGATATATATTGTCAGACTGTGGTAAGGAAGGGATGGGCCCAGCCTGCCATGTTACTGCCTGGATGTCTATATGCCGAGTGAGAGCGAGGCAGCTCGTCTCACTGCCTCAAGCTGTACCCCGTGACGTTATACATTTACAGGCCTAGGGAGCTTCTGTATAAAGCACATGGATGGTACTATGATACTCAACTAATCTATGCATACAACACATGTAAAGGAGGATAAGCAACTATGCTGACAGCTCGGTCATGTTACGTATGTCATCTCGACATACACTACTATACTATAGGCTGAACAGGCAGGTGGTTCTGGGCTGATTCTATACAATAACAAATTCATATATATATATCTTAGAACTAATGGATGGTATCATAATGAGTTTTACGTAATGGGTGTTAACGTAATCACTTTTAACATAATGAGTTTCATTGTAATGCATTACGACTTATAAGAACAAATCATTGTACAATATGGATGGAATTGATCGATCGATCTGTATTCATGCACTCTACGGATTCTGAGGAAGAATAAATATATATATATACAAGGTGAAATTAACAGCAAAGGCATCTGGTGCACTCAGATCATTACCGTCAAATTCTCAGAATACGGAGGGAACGTGAACATGAAAAAAAAAATTCTGAAAAACTGATCAGTTAATAACAAAACACACAGTTGACAATTTCCTTCATCTCTGACATCTAATTATACAGACTATGTACATTTAAACCCAATTCTGCATGGGTGAGGTTTACATATGCAGAATGGTTATCATCTCTGGGAGGATCGAATTCCTCTGCAATGGCTAACACATGCCTTGACTGAGGGAGATATGAACGAGAATCTACAAAAGATACTTGTGGGTTTCTCATTACTTGTCTAGTATGCAAAGAGTAACGGCATTCAGGTTGATTATCTGGCTGAGTATTTGAGGTAGAGGGTACAGAGTCAAGAGGATTTTCAGCATCTGTCACATCAGTCTGGGTAGCAATATCATCAACATCGCATACCAATTTCATATGATCTAAATGCGATTCTTTGTACTTACCAGTACTAATTTCTCTAACCTTATACTTATTGTCAGTGATATGGTCTACAACTCGATAAGGGCCAACAAACTTTTGATCGAGCTTAGGCATTGCGGATGTTTTGTTGAAATTTGTCAGCATTACTCTCGAACCTACTTTAACTTTTGACAGCTTAGCACGGCTATTAGTTACTCTAGTAAATTCTGCTGTTGATTTATGAAGTGTTTCACGGATTCTTCTAAAAACACTCTGAGCAATGCTGGTACGAGTTGCTATGAAATCATCAGGGTTGTAATTGGGTTTTGGAGTGGAATATAACAACTCATAGGGTAAATGCTTGTCTACACCATACAATGCATAATGTGGGGTATCACCTATGGAAGCATTGTAAGCAGAATTTATGGCACATTGAACATCTGGTATAACTTCATCCCAAGTTTCACTATTGGGTTCAGCTAACCCATTGCTGGCAGGATGATGAGGAACAATGGTGGATTTAGAGATCTTGTACAAGGTACACAAATTTTCAAGAATCTCATTACAGAATTCACCTCCATTATCTGTTACTAAGGACTTAGTGGTGGTATGCCTGCAGATAATGCGTTCTTTAAATGCTTTAGCTACTATCTCAGCAGTCTTATCTGCAATAGGAACTAACTCACAATATCTGGTGAAATGGTCTACCATAACACACAGATGTTTGTTGCCTTGGAGGGAACATTTAAAATTGGTTAACAAATCAAGGGCAACTCTTTCCCACGGTTCGCTAGTGGTTGGGTACACCTGGATTGGATTAGGACCATTGACATTTCCTTTATGTTGCATACAAACACTACATTTCTTAACATACTCTGAAATGTCAGTTGCCATACGTGGCCAAAAGTACTTCATTCTGGCTTGTTTCATAGAACGATCCATACCAGGGTGTGCAACACCTGGTGCATCATGAACTAGCTGTAGAGCTACGTTCACTAGTGACTTTGGAATTACTAACTGGTAAACTCTTCTGCTTGGAGTACCTAACTCGGCTGTTCGATACAGTAATTCTTGGCTCATTACAAAGTCACTAATGGGTGCTGGTGGCTTCACAGTCAGAATAAGATCTTCCTGGAGCAGGAATTGAATCACACCAGACCACATGGGATCTGTTCTTTGGGCATTCTTTACATCCTCGGCAGTAAATGGAGAATCTGCTGTTAGTACACTAACGTGTTGCGATAAAGCATCTGCGACTACATTTGACTTGCCAGGTAAATGTTCAAAAGTGGGATTGAACTCTTGGATAGTCAATGTCCATCTGGCTAACCTTCCAGTAGGTTGTTTATTCTGGAATAAAGGTATTAGTGGTGCATGGTCTGTCAAGACATGAACAGGGTACTGGTAAATAATGTCTTGGAAGTGCTTTAAAGACCATACTATTGCTAAATCTTCTTGCTCCGTTACTGTATAATTATGTTCAGCCTTCGTAAGGACTCGGCTAGCAAATGCAACTGAGTTGTACTTGCCATCAGTCTTCTGAGCTAGTACGGCACCTATGCCAATTGAACTAGCATCAGTTGTCAGATAGAAGGGCTTAGAAAAATCTGGGAATTTCAAAATGGGAGTGGACGTTAGCTTTTCTTTTATTGTCTGGAATGCTCTTTCTTGACAGAAGGTCTAAACGAAAGGAGCATCTTTCTTAAGCAATTCAGTTAGAGGAACTGCTATTGAAGAAAAATTAGCAATGAAAGATCTATAGAAACCTGCTAGACTCACAAAGGATCTTACAGCATCAGCAGTTTTGGGGGATGGAAAATTTAGTACTGTTGTTACTTTACTTTGATCAAGCTTACCAAGTACTATATCAAGTCTTTTCAGGTGTGTATCCACATCTTCAGACATGACGATTACGTCATCTAAGTACACCATAAGTGCTTTACCTATGAGACCTCTAAAGATATTGGTCATGAGTCTAGAGAACGTGATAGGAGAGGATCGTAATCCAAAAGCCATTCGAAGGAAGTGATAATGACCTGTGGGAGTAGAGAATGCGGTTAACTCTTGGCTGTCCTCTTGAAGAGGGACTTGCCAAAACCCTTGTATCAAGTCCAGGGTCGAGAAGACTTTGCTATCTCCGATGTTGCGTAAAAGATCACCCAGTACAGGAAGTGGGAAGCGATCTGGAATAGTTTTCGCATTTAACTTCCTAAAGTCAATCACCGGGCACCAAGTACTGTCCTTCTTAGGCACTAGGATCAAGGGTGCATTCCAGGGTGAATTACTAGGTGCAATAACTCCATCATCGAGCATTTGATTGATCAGTTCTTCTGCGGCAGCAACTTGGGAATGAGGCATTCTGTACGCAGGTATATAGATAGGTCTAGTGCCAGGTTCAAGTGGAATATGATGGGACAATAAGTTCATTATACCCATTTTCTCACCTGGTAAGGCAATGGCTTTACAACGTTTGTTCAACAGCGTCAACAAGCGCTTGACTTCGTCTGGGAAGTCAGTGGGAGCTAAGTCTTTCTCCTCAACTGGTGGAATGGATTGATCCAGTGGAGCGGATGAGGTCTTCTCCCCTGTTGAAATAGCACCGACCCACTGGTCAGGTGGCACATCATCCTGTACTTGAACAGGGTAAGGATAGTGAACCAGGTCAACAAGATTGGTATTTGCTCTGAAGCCAACACTGTTACCCAAAGTGTTAGCAAGGAATAAATGGATCTTACTGTCTCTTACAACGTGTAAAGTAAAAGGACACAAGTGCAACTAATGTGACATTTATTGTGGCAACGTTTCGCTCTCCAGGAGCTTTATCAAGCCATTACAAACAATACATGGACACAGAGGGTATATAAAGGCTCAGAGTGAGGTGAATACTAGTGAGGTACCATTTCGATGTTCACTAGTGGTAGTAGTAGTAGTAGTAGTAGTAGTAGTAGTAGTAGTGGTAGTGACAAAAGTAATACAATATGGTAGAGCAATTAATTCGTACATGAGTAAAAGGATATAAAAGTTATTACTTGGGTAACAAAAATAGGTTGGACAAATATAAACTGGAATGAGGCAGCTTGTTTCAGTGTTCACTCTCTGTGCTTTGCTTCTTGATATGAAGCCAAGGATTCTATTAGCTTTATTGCGAACACTTATGCACTGTTGTCTTGGTTTCAGATTACTGCTAACCAGAACTCCTAAATCTTTTTCGCAATCCGTAATATTAAGATCTACATTATTTAGTTTATATGTGGCATGGTTATTGTTCTGTCCAACATTTAGAACTTTGCATTTGTCTATATTAAACTGCATCTGCACATTTGATAAATTAGACACATGTGCAACTCCTGTGCATCCCCATCGAGGAAACGCCTCGCCACACAGCGGCTTCACCAGTCCACACAAAGGAGAATCCCGAAGAACAGGAGGAGAACGAGGCAATCAGCCCCTCAACCCCGAGTCGATGTGGTCAGTCCACCAATCCTGAATAGAACGCGGCATACATGCTGAGAAGGAGCCCATAAACCCAGAAAGGTTGATAGAAGCAGAAGATACTGGAAGACGATGTAATCAGTCCATCACCCTTAAAGTTTTGAGGTGGTCAGTCCCTCAGTCTGGAGAAGAGCATTGTTCCATAGTATGAAACAATATGGAGATGAAGTGACAGGATGGAGCCTTAAGTAGCGCCAAGAGGTGAGACGTAGGTCACTAGAAGAGGTAAGAACTCAGATGTTGGGAGGTCAGATCCCTCTCAAATCCAGCCGTTCTCACTGGTAGAGGTTGTCAACTTTTCTGTACTCGACTGAAGAAGCCTACTGTGCAGGCGAAACGTTTCGAAATAAAGATACCTAACTGTTGCATATGTGTCTTACCTAACAACCTGTCGGTATTTTATACCATTTTAATGTTCATGTATAAAGCTGCAGCATGACCTCTGGACTTCTGTTGCTTACACTTCTTGATATAAATCCCAGTAATCTATTTGCCTTATTACGTACGCTTAGGCATTGCTGTCTTGGTTTAAGGTTGCTGCTTACCATAACCCCCAAGTCCTTTTCGCAATCTGTATAGCTAAGTTCTACATTATTTAACTTATTAGCGCTAGGGTTATGGACACTCCCGAGTTTCAGAACCTTGCATTTATCTACATTGAACTGCATCTGCCACTTTTCTGACCAAGAGTAGAGTTTGTCTAAATCCTCCTGAAGTTCCCTAACATCTACGTTTGAATCAATTATCCTACCTATCTTCGTGTCATCGGCGAATTTGCTTATATCACTAGTAATTCCTTCATCAAGATCATTGATATATATTATAAACAACAACGGGCCCAAGACTGATCCCTGTGGAACGCCACTTGTTACAGATCCCCACTCGGATTTAACCCCATTTATGGACACTCTGCTTCCTGTCTGTGAGCCATGATTCGATCCACGAGAGCACCCTTCCCCCAATGCCATGAGCTGCTACTTTCTTCAACAGTCTTTGGTGCGGAACTCTATCAAATGCCTTACTAAAATCTAAGTAAATAATATCAAATTCTTTATCGTGGTCAACAGCCTCAAAAGCTTTACTGAAGAAAGTCAATAAATTAGTTAAACAAGACCGGCCTCTTGCGAATCCATGCTGAGTATCATTAATCAAGCTATGCTTATCGAGATGGCTTCTTATAATTTGAGCTATAATTGACTCTAGTAATTTGCCTACAATTGAGGTCAGGCTTATTGGGCGGTAATTTGACGGTAACGACTTGTCCCCTGTTTTAAAAATAGGAATTACATTAGCCATCTTCCACATATCAGACACTTCACCCGTTTGAAGAGATAAATTAAAAATATTAGTTAATGGTTCACAGACTTCCATTTTGCATTCCTTTAGAACCCTTGAAAAAACCTCATCAGGACCCGGTGACTTATTTTGCTTCAGTCGGTCTATCTGCTTCAAAACCATTTCACTAGTGACTGTGATGTTACATAATTTATCTTCTTCTGGCCCACTATAAAAATTTATTACCGGAATATTATTAGTGTCTTCCTGTGTAAAAACCGAGAGAAAATAATTATTTAAAATCGAGCACATTTCATTCTCTTTGTCAGTAAGATGCCCATAGTTATTTTTAAGGGGACCTATCTTATCTCTGACTTTTGTTCTATATACCTGGAAAAAACTTTTTGGGTTAGTTTTAGAATCCCTAGCAACTTTAATTTCATAGTCCCTTTTAGCTTTTCTTATCCCCTTTTTAATGTCCCTCTTAATGTCAATATACTGATTCATAAGATGACCCTCGCCTCTTTTGATACGCCTATAAATTCCTCTCTTATGCCCTAGTAGATATTTCAGCCTATTATTCATCCATTTTGGGTCATTTCTATTTGATCTAATTTCTTTATAAGGGATAAACGTTCTTTGAGCAGCATGTATTGTGTTCAGAAAACTGTCATATTGATAGCTCTCTTCGTTACCCCAGTCAACAGATGATAAGTGTTCTCTAAGCCCATCGTAATCTGCTAAGCGAAAATCTGGGACTGTTACTGAGTTATCCCTACTATCATACTTCCATTCAATACTAAATGTAATTGATTTGTGGTCGCTAGCACCCAGTTCCTCTGAAACTTCTAAATTATTAACAAGGGATTCATTGTTTGCCAGAACTAAGTCAAGCAGGTTATTACCCCTTGTAGGTTCTGTCACAAACTGCTTCAAAAAACAATCCTGAACTACTTCTAAGAAGTCGTATGATTCTAAATTCCCAGTCAAGAAATTCCAATCAATATGACTAAAGTTAAAGTCTCCTAGAATTACTACATTATCGTGCCTTGTGGCCCTAACAATTTCCTCCCATAGTAGTCTCCCCTGGTCCCTATCTAAATTAGGGGGACGGTATATCACACCTAAAATTAATTTTTCATGCCCCTCTGAAAATTCTATCCAAACAGACTCTGTATGTGTTACTTCAGACTTAATACCCGTTTTTATGCAACAGTTCAAGCGATCTCGGACATACAATGCCACCCCACCCCCCTTCCCGATACTTCTATCTACTTGGAACAATTTAAAACCCTGAATGTGACATTCTGCAGGCATGTCCCGACTTTTTGAATTAAACCACGTCTCAGTAATGGCAAATACATCTATGTTACCTGCACTAGCAACTAGTCTCAACTCGTCCATCTTATTCCTAGCACTGCGACTATTTGTGTAATAAATACTTAAAGACCCTCCTCTCTCTTTACCCTTCCTGCTCCTTTCTGTTATTCCACTGAACCTATTACTGTCCTTGTCAATTAGTGCCACTGGCTTTCCAATATCCACCTCATTTTGCCTATTACTAGTTCTCCTAGTACTCATATTACTACACTGCGACTTCACAGTTTTCCCGCCAAAACCCATACCACTAACTATTCCTAGTTTAAAGACCTAACAGCTCCCTCCACTGCGTTGGCCAGTGCTCCCACCCCACACCTAGATAAGTGAACCCCATCCCTGGCATACATGTCATTTCTGCCATAGAAGAGGTCCCAGTTGTCAATGAATGTTACTGCATTTTCCTTACAGTATTTGTGCAGCCGGCAATTGACACCAATTGCTCTGGACAACCATTCATTTCCAACTCCTCTCCTTGGCAAAATGCCACATATGACAGGTTTCCCACCCTTCCTCCTAATTATCTCTATTGCTGACCTATACCTGCTAATCACGTCCTCACTCCTACATCTGCCAACATCGTTGCCTCCAGCACTGAGACAGATAATAGGATTGCTCCCATTACCTCTCATGATGTCATCCAGACGGCTAACAATATCCTTCATCCCAGCCCCAGGAAAACACACTCTCTGCCTCCTACTCCTAGCCTTCAAGCAGAATGCCCTATCCATGTACCTAATCTGGCTATCCCCAACAACAACAATGTTTTTACCTTCCTTGGCGTCGTCCGTCGTGATGCTCCGAGTAGTCGACTCACATTCGTCAGGTAGCATTACACCACTTGTAGAATTCGTCAAGACGTTCTCGATGGTCTTCGTTGGGGTTTCTAGGGATGTCTCACTCACGTCTGCCAATGCTTCTTTGGTGCTCGTTGTGGCATTCCCAGTAGAACACTCACATTTGTCAGGTAGCACCGAGAATGGGTTGGAAGTTTCCACGGTAGTCTTCTGGTTTCTCGTTGTTTCTGCCTCTCCAACCGTTTTCTTGATCTTCAGCTTGGTTCCATGTTGCCCGGCCACTGACCAAGCTCCCCTCTTAACCTGGGGACTCACAACAGGAGGATTACTACGAATCCTCTTGTTTTCCTCCGTTAATCGCCGTATCTCCATCTTAGCAACTCTGAGCTCTTCTCTCAGCTGCTGGTAAAGTTGCTCAAGAGAGGGCATCCTGGTTCAGATTCACAGAGAGCACACAAACAGGTCTTCACAGAGCTAAGTACACGTCACCACTCGACATATACAAAAACAATCTTAGGCAAATGAAACTTTTTGCCCTTCATCAAAAGTTTACAACCATCACCATGCTTTTTATCTGTATTATCAAGATGCATGACCATTTCGAGATTAATGCAAGATCTCAGTTTCACACAACACCACAATCATACACAAACAGACGCAAGGAACCATTCATAATACATACACGTCCTTCCCTGAAATCCGCCCTCTACCCTGAAGTCCCAAACATACCGTTTGGTGCTACCACGGGGGGAGTCCAGCCCCCCGTTGCCTTACCCCACCCCCAGTTGCAGCAACCTTTGAACAGTAAGACTGCAATAGTTTGCAGGAAAACTATTATCCCTACTTCTACCATATATGAGTTTATTTCTGCAATATGTTCTGTAGATACCTGCTGCAATTGCCCTGATCCTAACTGATCCCCCGGTTTCCCACATACCCCACAAGATATAGAGGAAATCAGCCACCACGTACATTATTGCTCTTCGTACCTCACTTGATACTCCGCTAACGTCCAATGTTAAGGCACGTAAGATTGAAATACTACCCCCACTAAGAAACTCGAAAACCCGCCCCAACAACGAACGAACTTTGTCCAAAGTATCACAAAAGTAGACTGCATGAAAAGCTGTTTCTTCGAGACCGCAACGTAAGCAATCTGCCTCCCTTACCAAACCCATCCTATTTAAAACCGATTTTAATGCTAAAATCCCCATGACAAATCTGTACACCAATTCATGAACCCTTGGTGCCAACTTAAGTTTACAAAATCCGTCCCATATTTCCCCCCAATTATACAGCGGAAAAGCAGACAATCCCTGTACAATTTCCCCACGACAACATATGCTGACCATTTGCCCCACCCGGATCCGTTGCGCATTTCTTAACTTTAACAACAAACGCAGCATGTCGTCACACTCGATTAATCCCCTGCCACTCCACCATTTACGCATTTCGATCATTACCCGACCCACCCGGATGCCCTTCTCACCGTCCGCCCTGAGGAACCACTGCTTTACATAGAGGGCCTTCACCCATGGCCCCAAAGCCAAGAGACCTAAACCCCCACGACGACTTGGCAACCTCCCGACTTAACCAAGCTCTCCCGAAACCCCAAACATAACGTAAGACCCTTCTCTGCAGTTCCTGAATATCCACATCTCTTAAAGGGCACACCTCAGCCACACCCCATACCTTACTATAAACAAATGTATTAACAACTACTGTCTTCTGTTGCAATGAGACATCCCCAGCTCTTAACCCCCGGAGTCGATCTAAAGCCTTGTTAACCACCAATGCAGAGTTTACCCTTCGGCCCTCCCTCTCATCTGCCATGTACACGATACCACATATTCTAAGTTGCACCACGACAGACCACCCATACCTTTTGCCCAACCCCCCCACCCATGTACCCACCTCCAATAATTTCGATTTAGCCTTTTTGACGCACATGCCAGACTCTGCCCCAAAAAACTCAACAATCCATCCCACGATCTTCAAATCCTCCTCGCCTTTTAACAAAATCGTGGTATCATCTACGTACCCGACCACACGCGCTGCATGGTCACTGCTCAGCGTTCCACCAGCTCATAAAAGGGGTTTTGCATGCAAGCAAAAAGCAGCTGGGAGAGGGGGCACCCTTGCCTCAAACCCCTTTCCATACGGACTGGCTGCCCCAATTTACGATTTACCTGTACGTGTACCAAAGCCGAGACATACAAGGTATCAACCCATCTTACAATCCCCTCTCCAAAACCCTGCTTCAATAAAATAAGCCTCAATAAATCTCTATCAACACAGTCATAAGCATTTTGCCAGTCAAGCCCGAGGACACCCCCCATTGACATTCCTCCAAAAACTCCCTAATACATACATGTCCGTCCCTCATGCTCCTACCTGGTATGCCTAGCTGTCCCTCGTGAATAACCGACCCCATAACCTTCCTCATTCTGTTTCCTAAAATTTTTGCAACGATTTTATAGTCCGAGCACATAAGAGAAATTGCTCTATATGCACTCAGACCCCTCCCCCCTCCCTTTTTGGGCACCAACACAACTACCCCCGTACTTTGCGACATACCTAACCTCCCCTCCGTGAGCATGCAATTTAATACATCAACCAAACAATGCTTAATACTTCCCCAATGCGCCCTATAAAAATCATTCGAAATGCCATCTATATCTGGTGCCTTACCTTTACTCATACTAAAAATCGCCTCCTCTACCTCCTCCACTCGAATTCTACCTTCTAGTACCATTCTATCCCTGTCACTTATAACTTTTCTGAAATCCCTCCCCACCAGGCCACCCGCATAGACCCCCCCCCTACTCCCCGACATAGCTTTTCCCCAAACCATAGATCAGCATAAAAACTCATGCTGTCCGTGGTGAGGAGTACTTGACCCGGCAGGTAACCACCCAAACCCGTGTATACTTCCAATTGCAAGAGGGACGTCGCCTGTTGTCTGGCCCTAAATTTGCGCAAGACACAACCCGAAGGTTTGTCACCCCATAGCACTTCTTCCATACCTGCTCTGACTCTAACCACATTGAAACGTTCATTGTGAATTTCTGCAAGTCGACTATGCAGATGTTCAATGTCGTCATACCTACTACTCCCGCCCCCCGCACAGTAATCATTTAGCTGCCCCTCCAGATAGTTTTGTATCCCAAACCTCCACCTTGCCTCCTCCTTTCCCCGCTTCTTATAATAACTCGCTATTCCGGGTTTGGCACACGCTTCCCACCATTCCAACAAACATTCACCTGCCCTTCTCGTTTCCCAGAGATTCTTCCACCAATCGTGAAAAGCAGACCCATCCCCTTCCCCCTCCAGTAGCCACCCATTCAGTTTCCAATAACCTGAATAAACCCTGATCATTCCATCCCAGTCCAAGTCTGCTAGCACTGCACGGTGGTCGGAAAACCCCAGATCAAGGGTCTGTACGCGCCCAACTCGAATTCCTTGCGTTACATAAATCTTATCCAGTTGGGCTGCGTAGCCTCTGTGCACAAACGTATGTTCCACCCCCCACCAACCCCTCCCCACCACATCATAAACCCCTGCATCCCCCAGCAAATTTCTTAGGACAGGTAACATGCACCCTGCTCCCCTCGGCTCAACATCACCATGGCGGATAATGCAGTTCCAATCCCCACCTAAGACCGAAATTAAAGGCAAACCCCACATGTGAAACATTAAAGCCTTCCTCACAAAATCTATTTTAACTTTAGAGTTACTGTCCGCTGGCATATAAACTCCAATAAAACAAACTCTAACCCCACCCCAATACCCATCCACCCTAACCACCCTTCCACCTCCCCCCTCCTCCCATCCCAAGGCGCACCAAGGGCTGGACTCCTTCACCGCTATAGCCACCCCACCTTTGAATTTTAAAGAATTGCTCACATACATTCGGTAGCCTTTCAACCGTAACTCTCTACCAAACTTATAATTGTGTTCTTGCATAAAACATACATCCACATCGTAACGTCGTAAAAACCACTCCATCCATACTTTTTTAACTTCCGTCCTTAGGCCATTGGCATTGATGGTGACACACTTGAATTTACAAAAAAGGTGGTTTACCTCTATGTTTTTGGGTCTTTCCCGGTCCCACATGTACATTAGACTGTCCGTCTTTGTCATTCGGCTTCTCAGAACCCCCCTCCCCCCGTGCTCTACCCTCATGCTGGGACCTTAAAACTCTCCCTTCTGTGATAGGTGTCTCAGCCACTTTCGCCCACGATTTCCTTCCCGGGCGCTGTCCCGGTGTCAAGACCTCGTTCATATCCGATGCTCCCGCTGATCGTTTGTGTGAGCTGCCATCCACATGCATTTCCTCGCTAGACGAAGCCTCCTGATGAACCTCCACCACCACCTCATGCGTCCGTACTAACGTGGTTTTGTCCTGCATCTCCATGTTAGGGGATTCCTCAGTCATTAACTCACGACACGCTCTTGAAACAACAGGACCACGCTTTGTTTCATCCATAAGGTCCTGCAACACGTCTTCCAGCAACTTATCCTGTGGCAAAACCTCAGGCCTCACAGGATCCACAGAAAGCATGGGCACGGTCGATGCATCCACTGACAGGGTGGCACACATCGTAGACTGCGTGCCCTCCTGTTGCATCTCGTCACTCCAAAGCTTGGGAACTTGCCCAGCTGAGGTACCAGACTCAGTCACGAAGGCCTCAGCTTGTAGGCCCACAGGAGAATGGTCCCGGGAGTGGACAACCAGACGACAGGGGCACTGGGCAGCCATATGCTCATAAGAGTTGCATAGTCTACATGTCTTCCTTTGGCCAGCGTAATGAACAAACACCTGGGTCCTATATTTCTCCAGACGTACGTAAGAGGGAATCGGCTGGCGGAGCGTCATCTTGATGGTGAAGGAGCCGTCCAGGAACCCCTCGTATGGGCCCTCTCTCCACACTCCCTTGGTCGCTGCATGCACCGTTCCGTATCTGCCAAAAACATCCCGCAGATCGTACTCCTCAGCCTCGAAAGGCACGTTTCTCACCTTGACCCAGGTGACATACGTCGACACGTCATGTAGACAAACTTCCACAGCTGAATTCACCACCATTCTCCTTTCTTGAAAAGTTTGCACAATCTTGTTGTAGAAGCCGGCATTCACGAATTTTATAAACATCCTCGACATCCCATTCATAGCTACAACATATAATTCTTCATTGGGGATGCCGTAGACGTCCCGTATGATGCGTGGCATTAATGTATGCATTGTAGAAACACTGAGGGAGCCTTGTGTGAATGCAACACAGACCGTGTTTACTCTCCAGCCTTGACAGTCCGCCATCTTGTGAAATGTATTACTCAGGTCGCCACCAGGTGTGAGCCAGAGCAAGCTCAGAGTGCGTCCTCCCAGCCAGCAGGTTGAGAGACGAATGCACAGATTTATTTTAGCTAATAATAATAAAGTACACAATATAATATTACATGAAATATTGTAGTCTGGCTATTTCTCAGTTATATAATGGTGTTCATGGGAATAATATGCAACAATAGTATGCAAAGTCATGGAGAACATTATCAGGAGACGAGTGGTAGAACACTTAGAAAGAAACGAGCTTATCAACGATAACCTGCACGGATTCAGGGATGGGAAATCCTGTGTCACAAACCTATTAGAGTTCTATAACAAGCTGACAGCAGTAAGACAAGAGAGAGAAAGAGAGAGAGGTGGATAGACTGCATTTTCTTGGACAGTAAGAAGGCTTTTGACACAGTTCCACATAAGAGATTAGTACGACAGCTGGACCAGGCAGGTATAACAGAAAAGGCACTACAATATATTAGAGAATACCTAACAGGAAGCAGTGAGTCATTGTATGCAATGAGGTGTTGGATTGGGCGCCTGTGACGAGCGGAGTTCCACAGGGGTCAGTCCTACTCACCTAATTGTGGTTGCAGGGGTTGAGACTCGGCTCCTGGCCCCGCCTCTTCACCGAGTGCTACTAGGTCCTCTCTCTCCTTGCGTGTGTGTGTGTGTGTGTTTATTTATGTTTCTCTCTGCAGGAAAATGCGTCCTCAGATGGATCTTAAACAAATAATCAATTTAGCAGCTGCTCCCAGGAATATCATTAACGACACTGGCTGAGAATACCATTAACGACACTGGCTGAGAGGCGAAGATTGTTACTGGCTGGCTGGCTAGCCGATCTTTGGTTTCCGACAGTCTGCATATATGCTACATTGTTGAAGCTTAAGATTTTATATTTTTAAAAATAATTCCATATTTATACTCTCCATAAATTAATGTTTCGCAAGTGTTATTAACTTCTGTATAATGTCAACGCTGGATTAGATTGTGTATAAATTAACGAACTGCAAGAAGTTTGAAACTGAACATGATGTTCAAACAAGCATTAAAAATTTATTTCTAAAATAAAATATATTAGCAGAGCGTGGTTTCGATCCACGGACCTCTGGGTTATGGGCCCAGCACGCTTCCACTGCGCCACTCTGCTTGATGGTCCATTGAAAAATAAAATAGTAAAAATAAATGTTATAAATTTTTTTTTTTGTTTTGTAGTGTAAATTCGCCTTGTGGGTGACGGCCCTGGTCTTCTCCATGTGGTGACACAGCAAAATTACTGACAGCTTAGGCATCACTTTAGTATATTTAATTACTATTAGAGAACTTATAACAATCGGCATAATGGAATTTTTATGTGAAACAGTGGAACCTTGGTTTCCGTATACCCTACTGGAGGCAATTCTTGGAGAAAATTCTCTATAAATGTATTTTTTGTTAATATTTTTGGGTGTCTGGAACGGAATAATTGTTTCCATTCCAGACATCCAAAACTATTAACAAAAAATACATTTTATAGAAAATTTTCTCCATGAATTCCTCTTCAAGGGGGGCTCCTTGTTGTGGTGAAGAGGCTCTTGGTCTGAGGAATTAGACCTGTCGGTCTCCTTCATCAGACCGAACATTATTACCCCCCAATCCTCCCTTCCCTATCCCATCCTCCCCATCTTCCCTTTTTTCCTTTCCTCCTCCTCCTCCCCACCCCTCCCTTTTGCCCTTCCTTTTGGGATTTTTCCCACAGGCACGCTAGTTCCTAGGTAGGGGAAAGGGTACCGGGGTCCATCCAATTCCGTTGAGGTTCTTGGTGGTAGCATAGTTTGCCGTGGAATCTGGATTGCCTTGGGATGTCCTGATCCCTCTCCGGTATCCCGGAGGGTGGCTTTGGGTGTCTCTCGGGCGACGGGTGTATCTCTGGAAGCCACCTTTCAGATTCCAGGGGTGGTGGCTGAAGGAGGTATGCTTTGTGGTGGATATCCGGCCGCCCTCTATTTTGTCCACCGAGGTAGCTCGGCAGATCTGAGGTTGCTATCCCAGATTGCTGGTTTACTGGCATGATGGGTAGGGTATGGCATGGGTTCCATGCTGGATCTGCGCTACTTGTGGTGCTGAGGTCCTCTTGGGAGCAGAGGGAGATTTCTGGCCCTTTCATTCCTCCTAGGAACTATCCCTCTCCGGTCCCCCCTTTTTTTTATTCTTTTTTTTTATTTTTATTTTCTTTTCTTCTTTCTTTTTTTTCTTAAAAACAAAAAGAAAGAAGTAACCTAACCATGGAGAACCCAATCCATGAACCTGCTACCCCCGGGCCCCTTCTTGATACCACATCCCGTTCTGACCCCGCCTCGTCTTTGGACCACTCTTCGGACACTCCTCATGCCTCTATACCTCTTGCCAGTGCTGTTTCCTCACCCACTTCAGGTACTGAGGTCTCGACTGACTCCTTCGATTTGTCTGACCTCCGCTCTCCTTTGACTATGCGTCCGGCCTCTCCCTCTACAGTGCGGCAATTTTCAAATCGCCAGCCTGTTCCACATCAGACCAACTCTGGTCCCACGCCTAAACGCCAATGACAATTACCTGCTGATGATACTTCTCCACCTTCTCGTTCTTCTCAGAAAAGATCGACACGTCCTGCACTCCCTTTCCACGCTCAATTTCAGAATGCATAATGGACTAAATTCTTCACTTTACGACCGACTTCCTCTATCGCCTATCTTTCCGACCACACTATTGGCAAGGCACTCCTATGGCATGTTGGTAAAGATATTTCTTTTCATGCTCTTAAGAGTGGTACACACATCCTCACTGTACAGAATGCTACCAAAGCTCATGATCTTTCTCTTCTTTCACATATAGATACTGTTCCTGTCACTATTGAAAAACACTATTCCCTCATTCCGTCATTCTGCCCCATACCATAGTTCAACAAAATTTCCAGACATGTGGCAATGACATTCTAGAACAGCTGGAACTCCAAGATCTCCCAATCCTCAAGGTAGACACTTATGTTCTTCCTGCCTGCGGGCGGAGACGATACCCTAGCAATGTGGCTCATTTAACTTTTGACAGCCGTGAACTCCCATCCTCAGTTTATGTAGCAGGACATCGGTTACAAGTTCGAAAGTGTAGAAATTGCTGGCGATTTGGCCATCCAGTGAAATATTGCAGATCTATAGCCGAATGCCCAGTCTGTGGTGCCGATGACCATTCTAATACATCTTGCAATCGACCTCCCTCTTGCCTTAATTGTCATGAGCCTCACCCTGTCATGTCGTTTTGATAAGGACCTGCCTCGTATGGGCCAGTAGGCCTTCTGCAGTGTTCCTACATTCTTATGTTCTTATGTTCTTATGTTCACCCTTCATATTCTCGCCGTTGCCAAGTTTACTTAAACGAGCGGGAAATCCGTTACCTCAAAGAGGCAGAAGGTCTCCCTTATGCCATGGCAGTTTCTCATCTCCGCCTCCAAGGGAGACTACCTCGTGTTTCTTATTCCAGTGTTTCAAAACGTCCCCCCCACTTCTGGGGTCCAATCTTCTGCAGCCTCCTCTGTGGTTACCTCTCCCATAGTTGTTGTCCTAGGCTCAGACGTCCCTACTTCAACACCTCAGTCTGTCCTCACTTCTTCGTGTCCTCCCTCACAAGCCTCAGTATCGACGAGATCTCGTACGACACCTCCTCCCAATCGCCCCTCTACTTCTCAGAAGTCAAAAAAGGTCCTTTAACCCTTCCTTCCCTTCTTCCACCTCCTCATTTTAACTTCCCTGTCTCTGTACCGGGTTCTTCCCCTCTCACTGGCTCTGTTACAAGTGAAGAGGTTCACCCTCCTCCTCGTACTACACCTACCTCCCCTGTTCCCTCCCAAGTTTCTTCCTCTTCTGCCACCTCCCAGGTTTCTGCCTCTTCTGTCCCCTTCCACGCTTCTTCTCCAGATCCCTCCACCCTTTCGCCCCTTCCCTACCTTGGTACAGTCCATTACAGTTCAAATCTTTACTCATCCTCCCCCTACCATCTCCAATATTGTCTCCCATATGACATCTCTGAATTCCAAAATACTTGAAGCAATCTCTGAATATATTGCAGAGACCAAACCATCAATGGACACTGATCCACCCTCTGTTTCTTCTCTCTCCTCTCCTCCATCTGTGCAACTCCTTTCTTCACAGCACACTGTTCCTTCGCTGCTTGAACATTTCCCGCTGCTGATGCATGTGGGCTTTTCTAACCCCTCTAGTCCATAGGAACCCTTACCTGCGGATTTCAGGTATCTTTATCATTGCCAATCATGGCCTATTTACAGTGGAATATATGCAGCCTCAGGAGTAATCGGGGGTGAGCTTCAGATGTTACTCTCCCAGTTTTCCCCTGTTGGTGTTTGCTTACAGGAACCAAAATTACACTCTGCTGTTATCTCTCCCATCTCAGGCTATAATTTATTGTATTCTTCAGATCCTTTTCCTGATGGGACCTTTAATGAAAGTGCCCTTCTTCTACGCACTGATATTCCATACCATCAGCTATTTGTTCATACTTTGCTGCATTACACAGCAGCCCGTATCCACTTGCATAGGTGGTATATGCTCTGTTCATTATATCTCTCTCCTTCTCGGGCATTATCTATTCTGGATATTGCCTTTCTTGTTTCGTCATTACCGCCACCGATTCTGTTACTTGGCGATTTTAATGCCCATCATTTCCTCTGGGGGGTCTCATTGTGATTCCCGTGGCATTCAGTTAGAGGTTTTTCTTGCCACCCACCCCCTCCATGCTTTAAATACAGGTACTCACACCCATTTTGATCCTCATACTCATACTCTCTCTTGCATCGATCTCTCAGTCTGCTCTTCCTCCAACGCATTAGACTTCACCTGGTCTGTTCTCTTGGACTTACATGACAGTGATCATTTCCCAATCATTCTTACTTCCCCTTCATATTCACCACCTCTTCGTATCCCACGCTGGCAATTTGATCAGGCAAATTGAAACCTTTACTCACAACTAACTGTTTTTAGTGAGGTTCCTTCTTCGTCCTCCATTGATGAGCTTTTACACCTCTTCTCGTCCTCCATTTTAACCGCAGCTTCTCATTCTATACCTAAACTTCAGGCAGGCATTCTCAGAAATGCATGCCTTGGTGGTCTCCTGCTTGTGCTCGTGCAGTACATTTGAAATGTGCTAAAGCGCATGGGGCAGGTACAGGTACAATAGAACCACGGAGAAACTTCTTGATTTTAAGCAGAAGCATGCGATCGCTCGCCGTGCCATCCGTGATGCTAAATGCACTTGCTGGCGAGATTATGTCTCCACCATCACCTCTGCTTCCTCTATGAGCGAAGTCTGGAAAATGTACGAAAACTGAGTGGTAAATATTCTCCTGACCCGGCTCCTGTTCTGCGGGTTGCCGGTGTTGATATAGCAAACCCACTAGATGTTGCCAATGAAATTGGCAATCATCTGGTCCGTATTTCTCAGGGGTTCCATCTGTGCCCCTCGTTTCTTTCCTCAAAGTCTGCCAGAGAGTTAGCACCCTTGGACTTTTCTTCTCTCAGAGAAGAACAGTATAATGTGCCTTTTACACTTCAAGAACTGGAAGCAACACTCTCAGCTTGCCAATCATCGGCAGCTGGGCCCGACGGCATTCATATTCGTATGCTACAACATTTACATCAGTCAGCCCTTGCAGTCCTATTATGCCTTTTCAATCTTATTTGGTCACAAGGAAATCTGCTGTGGAAATCTGCCATTGTTCTCCCTTTCCGCAAACCAGGCACTATGGGACATGAAGCCTCCCACTATCGTCCCATTGCTCTTACCAGTGCAGTTTGCAAGGTGATGGAACGCCTGGTAAATAGACGTTTAGTGTGGTATTTAGAGACACACAACAGTCTCTCCACTCGTCAATATGGCTTTCGTAAGGGACATTCTTCCATAGACCCCTTAGTATGCTTGGATACGTATGTTCGTAATGCCTTTGCGAATAACCACTCAGTTATTGCCATATTTTTTGACCTTGAGAAGGCATATGACACAACATGGAGGTATAATATTTTGGCCCAAGCCCACTCCTTAGGCCTCCGAGGCAATCTACCATCCTTCCTTAAGAACTTTTTAACTGAAAGGCATTTCCGTGTTTGGGTTAATAATGTGTTCTCCTCGGACTTTATCCAAGCTGAAGGTGTCCCCCAGGGATGTGTTCTGAGCACATCACTTTTTCTCCTTGCTATAAATGATTTGGCCTCTGTTCTTCCATCAAATATTTGGTCATCACTCTATGTTGATGACTTCACTATTGCCTGTGCAGGCGCTGACTGTCACCTCATTACAGTTTCTCTCCAGCATGCGGTCGACCGTGTTTCCAATTGGACCACCACACATGGGTTTAAATTTTCCAGCACCAAAACTCACCAAATTACTTTCACTAGATGCTCTGTCATCTCTGATCATCCTTTGTACCTCTATGGCTCCCGTATCCCTGAACGTGATACAGTCAGGTTTCTGGGCCTCCTCTTTGACCGTAGGCTATCCTGGAAACCTCACATTACCTCTCTGAAGGCAACTTGTCACAGCCGGCTGAACCTTCTTAAAACCCTTGCTCATCTTTCATGAGGAGCTGATTGTCGAACTCTCCTTCGCCTACATTCCACCCTCATTTTATCGAAACTTGATTATGGTGACCAGATCTATTCAGTGGTCTCTCCTGCTATTCTCTCAAGCCTTAACCCCATTTATCACCTAGGATTACGTTTATGCCTTGGTGCTTTTCGCTCTTCCCCTGTTGAGAGCCTCTATGCAGAAGTGAATGTTCTATCCTTATCCGATCGCTGTGATGCCCATTGCCTTCACTCTCATGATCTCCGCAATCCTTCCATTTATAGAATGGTCACTGATATTAGTAGACATTCTTTATTTGTTTGCCGCCCCTGTTTACTCTGTCCCTTCTCTCTTCGCCTACATTCGCTCTTGTCTTCTCTTCATTTACCACCTTTCTATGTTCATGTAGCATCTCACTTTTCCTTACCCCCTGGGAAGTTCCAGCTGTTCGAGTCAGTTCTTTCTCTCTCCCTTGCTCGAAAGCCCAACTGCCTACGGTCGCTTCCCACTCTCTTTTTCTTGACCACTTCCACTCTCATTCTCATGCCATTGTAGTGTACACAGATGGCTCTAAGTCTTCTGATGGCATAGGATTCGCAGCAGTGTTTCCAGACAGCTTGGTACGAGGGCATTTACTATTTTCGGCTAGTATTTTTACTGCTGAATTGTATGCCATTCTTGCAGCACTTATCCGTATTGCATCTATGCCTGTGTCATCATTTGTGGTTGTCTCAGACTCCCTTAGTGCTTTACAGGCTATACAGAAATTTGATACACCTCACCCCTTAGTCCTCCGTATCCAACTTTGGCTACGCCGCATCTTTACCAAGCATGAAGATATTGTTTTTTGTTGGGTCCCTGGTCATGTTGATGTACAGGGCAATGAACAGGCAGACACTGCTGCGCGGTCAGCAGTATATGACCTACCAGTTTCATATAGAGGTATTCCATTTATGGACTATTTTGCTGCAATAGCTACCCACCTTCACACCCGTTGGCAACAACGTTGGTCTACTCTGCTCAGTAACAAACTTCAATCTATTAAACCGAGTATAGGTTACTGGCCGTCTTCTTGTCACCAGTGTCGAGGTTGGGAGACTACTCTCTCCCGTCTTCGCATTGGCCATTCTCGTCTTACTCACGGATATCTCATGGAGAGGCGCCCTGCTCCTCTCTGTGAGAATTGTCAGGCTCCATTATCAGTCAGCCACATTCTGTTGGAGTGCCCACTTTACCAACGAGCACGCTGAATTTACCTCCATCGTCGTCTTCGCTCCGCTGCTCTCTCTTTACCTTCCCTTCTCACTGATGGACCCACCTTTCATCCGGACTCTCTCATTGACTTTTTGACAACAACTGACTTACCTCACAAACTCTGATACCTTCAGCCCTTTCTACCTCAATCTCTTGCTACCCTCTTCCCCTGCACTATCCCCTGCCCCGCTGTTTTCTGTAACCTACTGATCATCCCTCCCCCCTTCTGCCGCCCAATACCCTCGCTTCCTTCCCTACCCTGCAGCGCTGTATAGCCCTTGTGTCTTAGCGCTTCTTTTTGATTATAATAATAATAATCTGCATGAATTGTCTCCAACTAGGGCATACGAAAACCGAGGTTTCATGTTGCCATGGTTCAGTATAGAGTTCTTTAATGTCCTGTTGTGCTGTCTTTGAAATTCATGAGGTATGTGACACTAAGGACAGTGAGCATAAAAGTAGCCATATTTAGCAGGCATCGTTCCCTACATGGGTTTTTAAACTAGAACAGGAATTCCAGGAAAGAATGCCGGCTTTCTGTCAGATAGGCATAACAAATAGAACTTTATCAAAATGATAAATGCTTATGCGAGGCAGGTTGGTGTCCAGGTTAGTTATTCTGAAGATGAAACCGATTCTGACATGGTTATTGCGTGCAAGGCTTAGGACTTTTCAGAGGATCACAATAACTTTCTCGTTATAGTTGATACACTCTCATTGCTTTATAATACCAACAGTACAAACAATATCAATATGCATACCAAAACCAAACAATCTCCATTTGAGTCCTTGTATATGCGATGTCTGGATGTCATACTACAATGACCTTGTTGGAACGTGGAAAATTGAAATATAAACATTTTCATGCCATTACAATAGTTGTTATCAGATGTGCTCATATTCCGGGACACAGATGTTTTCACTCCGAAAATAAATATTGGAGTGAAGAAACTTTTTGCTTAGGTGAAACGTTTCAGTCAATTATAATGATACCCAACTGTTGCATATTCGTCTTACTCTTTCATGGTAAGGTGCAATCCTCTAGACATACCTCTCCATGCAATCCACAGTAACCAGAGCATCCTGAAAGCTGAACAGCTCCGAACCAAGATGGACGACAACATACCGACGAGAAAAGTCTTGATCCAACATATGGGATGTCTCTCAGCTCAACTGGGTGTCGGCTGCTGGGGAAATTACCAGGTTAGGACGTACAACCTAAAATCTTTGAGATGCTTCAGCTGCCAGAGATACGTCCACTTCAGCACCCAATGTCAGTTTAAAGAAAATTGCGTCGTCTGCAGCGAGTCTCGCCTGACCATGGACTGCATCGGTAAAGTACAGAAAGGTGAGGCAACGGAATCTCCGTATCTGAACTGCAGCACGAAGCATCTTGCCTGCAACCAGCACTACCCAGAGAGGCTTCATTTGTTTAGGGCAGCATGGAAAACCCAGGTTGCCCAGCCTCCAATAGCCTCAACTAGACGTGCTCTCTTTGCGGCTCTACCACAGGATCTCTGTAACCTTCTCACTACCATTGCTTTTGACACTGCTCGCCTGAATGCACAAATTCATTCTTCTAAACTACAAAATAAACTTCAACGTCTCATCTCAGCTAGCCCTTGGTCTAAATTCTCCCTCACTGACTGTGTTACTAATCTGTCTTCTGTCTCACTCTCTCAATATGAGCTTGAGCTTCTTGGTTTTGGTCTTTCCTTTGCCACTTCGCCTACTCCTCACGCTGATATTTCCCTGATTAGCTCATTTGATTCCTTTCGTCAATCTCGCTTCCGTAATCTTCCTGACTTGTCCGCTTTTCGTGGTGCTCTCCTTCCTGCTCTTGTTAGTCTATTTTCCAAGAATCACCACCTTCCACGCCGTTACCAACTTGCCCTTTCTTCTCTTAAATCCAACACTAACATTGTCATACTATCTTCTGACAAAGGTAATTCGGTAGTTATCCTTGATCGCGAGGATTACCTCCGTAAAGCTGATGTATTGCTCTCTGACTCACGCACCTACACTCCTCTCGTTTCCAACCCTCTTGATCGCATCAAGAGAACTTTCAACAAAAAACTAAGGACTCTCTCCGACCTCTGTCCTCCTGACTTTGACCTTGTTCAACGGTTTCGTGTCATCTGTCCCTCTCTTCCCTATTTCTATGGCCTTCCCAAAACTCATAAACCTGATATTCCTCTTCGTCCTATCATATCCTCTAGAGGTTCTGTCTCTTATTCTCTTGCTTCTTGGCTGGCCAAAACCCTCACTCCCTTTCTTGGTACTTTTTCTCCTGCCCACCTCCGTCACTCTCAAGACTTCATTGAACGGGTTCGCTCTCTCCCAACCTGTAAGATGCTTAGTCTTGACGTTGAGTCCCTCTTCACCAATAAGAACATAAGAACATAAGAAAGGAGGAACACTGCAGCAGGCCTGTTGGCCCATACTAGGCAGGTCCTTTACAATTCATCCCACTAACAAACATTGTCCCTCTTGATGGTGTCCTTGATTTCCTTAGAGAGAAGGCCCATGAAGGGTTTCTTCATCTCCCTATCCCCACTGATATCTTTCTTGATCTGATCCGCCTCTGTGTGGACTCTAACTCCTTTTCCTTCCAAGGGAAATATTATTCTCAAACCTTCAGTGTCGCTATGGGCTCTCCTCTCTCTCCTGTCCTTGCTAATCTTTACATGGAATACTTCGAGACTGTTCTTCTTCCTACCCTCGATGTGCAACCTTCACTCTGGCTCCGCTATGTGGATGACATCTTTGTTCTGTGGCCTCATGACTCCAGTCTCTTCCAACCTTTTCTTGAAGCTCTTAATAATCTTGCCCCTTCCATTAAGTTTAAAGCTGAATGGTAATCTAATTCCTTGCTTCCTTTCCTTGGTGTCCATGTCCACCGCTCAGATACAGACAGCCCATACTGTCTGCCAGCTCAGTTCATATTTCACGCCACTCAAGTGCTGCCCTCTGATCCTGTCCAGGTCTGTGGGAAGCTGGTCCCACACTCTCTCACTCACACAGCGGCCTAGCAGGAAGACACAAGGCCTACTAGTAGCTCTCTCATGGGATGGCCTTCCCGGGCCATGGGCACAACACACAAGCCTGTGTATGCACCATGACTTTTCAATAAACAAAGAAGCCTCCGAAGACGTCTATCATTAACCACCCGCATTCAGTACACCAAATAATCTCGTTATAGATGGTGGGAAGCGGTGGTCACAGCAGTTGTGTTTGCCTGGAGAGAGGAAGGAAGGGATGAAGTCATCTTCACTTTATCACCCTATACAAGAAGCATCTGTCTCTCAACGAGTTATCCTGATGTCGTGTCTGCACGTTTCAGCATCCAGACACAGGTACAAGCAGGATCTAGTAGAAATTTGCCGAATTTCTTCGAGAATTGTAAGTGGCGTCCCAGTGACCCCATGCTACAGCGTCCCATGCTGTTTCTCAAGTCACGTGATCAGAGTCACTTGTATGTTGCTGTTGTTGTTCAGCTCAGCACAGCTGTTTCAGCAAGCCAGAGGTGAGTTTTTGTGGTGATTTCTGCATCCAATGTGAGCTTCTCCACGTGTTTGTGGGTGGGGGAGGAGGAGGAGGAAGTGGCCATTCCTCACCTTGCCCATGCTCGCCCTACTCACGCTCACCCATCTACCATACACTCACCACTGCCCACTCCCTCTGCTGTGTTTTCTGCTGTTTTCCATGTGAATTCATTGCCAGTGCTGTGTATCCGAGTGCCCGAGGCCACTCGAAGCTACGTGGATCAGCATGCCACGTAGATCATGACACCACATGGATCCCGATGCCACGTTGGGTGTAGGCGATGTCACGTTGATCTACAAGCCTCATGAGTTACCAGATGGCCCAGGGCACATGCTGTGGTCTGCTACCCACATCACATTGACGTCACCGACGATGCTGCCCGACTTCATGACGTCACGATGTCTGCCTGACGTCACCTCGAGATGTCTGCTGACGTCACAGTGCTGCTGACGTCACCTCGCGACATCACATGATGTCACATCGAGTGTTTCTAGTAATTATTTCAGTATTGTCGAGAAGATTGAGAGAAGATGTATGTCGTGTGTTAATTAATTCCTCTCAGTCAGTGTTCTCACATGCTAGTGTACCGCATGTACCACAGGTATGTGTAGCTTCCATGTGTCCAGTGAGGTCTGAGCCAGACCTGAGTAGCACCACTGTGCTAAGTCACCCGATGTGACTAGTGCTTTTGACAGTTATCAGTCAGCTCCGAGCCCCCTTGTATAGAAAGCTCTTATGCTCGTTGCTCATAGATGTTCTGCAGAATCGTACCTGTTACAATTCCCATCGAGATTTGTTTCACTTCACCTCCAGACCTTCAGAGGGCAGTTATATGTAGAGAAACAAGTCTGGGGACACTTAGACTAACCTTTGCTATAACTCCAACTGCCGAGAGAATGACACTCGTCAAGCCGTAGTTAGCTCTGTCGGCAGGTGCTGTGTCAGCCTCGTGTCACAAGCTTCAGTGAGCAGCCTGCACAAAGAAGATGTCACTTTGACTGCTAGCTCTTTCACTGCAGTCTGGTGTATGATGTTACGACTCCAAGATGTTTTGCCCAGTCGTCTCTGCCACGACTCGCTCCACAACTCGCTCCATGCTCGCTGGCAGTGACAGCCCAGCGACAGTACCAGTCGAGAAGTGTCCTCCTGAGTTGCTTGCCAGAAGTCCTGCCCAGTTGCCGAGTTTTGTCGACGCCTCACTCGAGGGCACCAGCACGTCATGCCCCAGGTTGAGTGAAAACCTGCAGCGACTCCTACGATGACTGCTTCACTGTTCCAGAGGAGACCGTACCCTGTTATGTCACAGCTCAGCCACAGCGATGTCTCCTGTGTTGCAGTATCTGTCCAGATGCAGGAAGGCGTGCAGTGATGCCCATTGATGCTTACTGCCTGTGACCACGATGTTTAGCACACCCCACATGCTTTTTTCTTCCCTCCCTGTAGGAAGTTTTTTTTTTCCTTATCCATATGTACATACACGTTTTTATTTTGTGTTCTGTGCCCTGTTCCTACGAGAGAGAGACCGAGTTTCTTTTACCACCAGTATTGTCGAGTCGGGACGACGCGAGCGTATGTAGACAGCCTGTACTGTCTGCACAGACAGCCCATGCTGTCTGCCAGCTCAGTTCATATTTCGCGCCACTCAAGTGCTGCTCTCTGGGCCTGTCCAGGTCTGTGGGAAGCTGGTCCCACACTCTCTCACTCACACAGCGGCCTAGCAGGAAGACACAAGGCCTACTAGTAGCTCTCTCGTGGGATGGCCCTTTCGGGCCATGGGCACAACACACAAGCCTGTGTACCCACCATGACTCTGCACTTAAAGTAAAAAAGCCTCCGAAGTATCATTTACTCCCTGCTACCAGAACACCAAACAAACTGGTTATACTCGTCTTACTCATGGATATCTCATGGAGAGGCGCCCTGCTCCTCTCTGTGAGAATTGTCAGGTTCCATTATCAGTCAGCCACATTCTGTTAGACTTCCCACTTTATCAACGAGCACGCAGAATTTACCTCCATCGTCGTCTTCGCTCCTCTGCTCTCTCTTTACCTTCCCTTCTCGCTGATGGACCCACCTTTCATCCGGACTCCCTCATTGACTTTTTGACAACAACTGACTTCACAAACTCTGATACCTTCAGCCCTTTCTACCTCAATCTCTTGCTACCCTCTACCCCCGCACTATCCCCTGCCCCGCTGTTTTCTGTAACCTACTGATCATCCCTTCCCCCTTCTACCGTCCAATACCCTCGCTTCCTTCCCTACCCTGCAGCGCTGTATTGCCCTTGTGGCTTAGCACTTCTTTTTGATTATAATAATAAATTTACTCAGCCGGCTTCCGGTACTTTAGCGCAGACTTCCACCTAACAAGAGTAGCCAGCAAACCCCATACTACAATAAGAGACTAACGACAATGCGTCTACACTAACACAAGAAGAGCCACCTGATAGACTCGGTAGAAAAGAAAAAGATGATCAGAACTATTGTGAAGATATTCTTAAATACATGGACAAAACAGTCCATGCGTTTATTAGCTAGTGTATCCAACCACCCAACCCTGGTCACGGCCACAGAACAGAAATCAATCTCGAGATTCATGGACTGGTCATCTTAGTAATAAGACTCATGTCAGGACGCAGTTCCTGGTGAATCAATGCTTCAACTTAACATTGGTCCAGATTATGGAAATGGACCCTGCTCCAGGCAAAGGGTCGAACCACCTTAAACTATTTCTCGAAGCTTCATAGACTGACTGCATCATCTTTATCTCTCCAACACTTCAGCTGCCTCTAATTTATTTGCCTCTGTATTTGTCAGAAGATGCTATCGTGTAGGCCAAACGTTTCAATGAAAAATATAGACACTCGACTGTTCAACATGTCTCACTCTTCAACTTGTTGCTGTTTTATACCATTTTCATAAGTCCTGTCCTGATTAGATATTTTTAGCACGCTATTTATATCCTCTTTATTTATTTCTGTCTTCCATTTATATACATCAGTCATATCCCCATTTATTTTACGTCTTTTCAGAGAACGCAGGTTTGGTGTCCTAAGTCTGTCCACGGAGAAAGGAAAAGTTTCTGATACATGGGATTAACTTTGCCATCCTTCTCTAGATGTTTTCCAGCGCTTACCAGGGTTAATTTTTTATTCAACCTGGTTTAGCCAAATACAGAAACGCTCCTAAAAGATTCTAGAGATCACTGAAGAGCTTGGAGCAAGTGATCACAAATTAATTATCTTTGATAATACGAGAATAAGGATATTTCAGTAAAAGTTTTTTTTATATTTTATTTAAATCATGGCATTACATGAAATAAATAATTAAAAACACATAAAATAACCTATAATAGTTATACTACCCAGCCGTCGTCAAGCACTACTCTCTCTTTACCTTCCCTTCTCGCTGATGGACCCACCTTTCATCCGGACTCTCATTGATTTTTTGACAACAACTAACTTATTCCACAAACTCTGATGATACCTTCAGCCCTTTCTACCTCAATCTCTTGCTACCCCCTACCCCCGCACTATCCCCTGCCCCGCTGTTTTCTGTAGCCTACTAATCATCCCTCTCCCCTTCTGCAGCCCGATACCCTCGTTTCCTTCCCTACCCTGCAGCGCTGTATAGCCCTTGTGGCTTAGCGCTTCTTTTGATTATAATAATAATAATAATCTGGAAGGGGGGTCCAAAGGTTGGTTCCCCTGGAGGGGACAACCAGGTGTTGGTCCAGGTGATCATGACGTATGCTAGCTGTAGATACATGAAGCGTGTTTGGTGCACATGGAGTGCAGCATGGGTACGGATTCCACGCACAAGGGCGTGGCGTGGGTAATGTGTAGGTAGGGACACAGTCATGTGCGTGTCCAAGCACTAGAGGTACAAATTGTCTTGTACCGTAAGATGTAAAGGCTAGTTCTCCGGTGCTATGTGACACTTTGTTGGGTATCTGTTTATGTTCATAGCTTTGATATGAATATCGTCATTATTATGTAATCTGTAAGGTACGCTGTTAGCGGCATTGTTATGGTTAGGAAAACTTGTGTGTACGGCATTTATGGGGGGTCAGGATGATGGACGTTTAGTGGTGAATTGTATAAAACGGACCAATGTGTTGTAGGATGGCTATGTTAGCAGGGTCTTTGGACCTCATGTCTTATACTGTGAAAAATATAATGCAAGGGATGAATGTAGTCCAGGTATAACGATACATGTTTGATGGTATTTAAATTATTTATGTATTAATGTTTTAGAATTTATTTTTTGTCATAACGTTATAAGTACTGTACTATGCTCTTATATGATGTCTCATTATGTATGGTTTAGGGACACACTAGGTGGCTCAAGGTGTAAACAGTGGCTGTGTAAATGCCGTGTACTTTATATGGCGTGTTATGTTCATGTGTTCTGTTTTGTATACCTGTTTAATACAGGATTTTTTTTTATATATTTATTATGTTGTAATATGAAGTTTTAAATAAAATATATAAAAAAAATTATCGTTGCTCTCTCTGGAATGTTGGTTCTTGTGTGACTTGACATTTTCTAAGTCACAGCAACACTACATATCAATACTACGTTATATAAACACTATTATATCCTTCAATTATTATACTACAGGGAAATTACAAAAAAAATTCCATTTCAAGCACTTTCCTGTAGCAATACTTACAGTTGGTAACCAACTCTTAAACAACGTATCATTATTCTCTCCTAAACGTTACTGTGAAATTTCCTATTCGCTGTCTCCCCTATATTTTCAATCTCATTCCGTTCCTTAGGCATCAAACTTACTTATCGACAAACTAACACCCTTCGCAGTAATCTATTGCGTACCTCTCCTCCTGCTACTGACGTTTCCGGAGTCTACTCAGTTTTCTGTTCCTTTTTTCCTCTCCAGTGTTTTGGAGAAACTAACCTCTCTCTTTCTGACAGAATTAAAGAACACAAAGAGAAATGTTTTAGACTTACCGACACTGTGGAAAATACTGTATATATTTTCCAGAAATACAGTAGTTATATGTAAATAGATGGCCATACTGCATTTAAAATAATTATATTAAGGAAAATGGGAAACTGGACATACGCCTGCGCAGACAGGAGGAGTCGCCATTGTTAATTTCAAATGGATACAACGTTAGTGTAATGGGAAAGAATTTTCGTGCTATAGAGGTTAAAATTGCGTTGACACCTCTCAAATAGGAGGCGAAATTGTTGGATGTGCATTCCTGCATAACTTGAGATATCAGGCGACAGGACAGGACAACTCCAGGAACCTCACATAAGTCTGTTATGTTATAACTCTGGCCAGTTGTTATTTTCATGTATAGACAGTGAGGTTTTCTGAGTATGATACAACTTAATCTCCAGTTAAATTGGTGAATGATTTTTAAGATATTCTCCTTCTGTTATGTATATGTGTATCTATAATCATTTATTATTTTTAATATACAGTCCATAAATTTATATATTTACCAGCATTCCTGGTGATGTATATTTCATTTAATTAATAGGTCCAGAGGAACTTGTGGATATGACAGTTGTAGGTATCGAAGGGGGACATTTTTTGCGACCTAGGTGTCCCAAATTCCTACTTGTCTAACTGATAAATAATGATTATCTATGTTCATTTACTGTTATGTATATAATGATACATTCAGATAAATGCAATTTTCCAAATTTAAATTGCCCGTTGGTCCATCTTGAACCGGAGGTAATTAGTGAAGTCATTAATTAGTTAATTACTTAATAATTATATGTGAAATGACAGAAGGAGGTGGATGTTAAGTTCACAAATTTACTTAATGTGTAGTGGATTATAATAATTACAATATTAATTTTGATAAACTAAGCTCAAGGGTGGCTAAAGATTATATTAATGTGTATAATATTAATTTTGCAAACTCAAAGTGGCTAGGATTTATATTAATGTATTTGTACAATACTAATTTGATAAGACAACTCTGGCCAAGATTTATATCAGTGTATGTGTAATTGATAAGCCAAGAGTTGCTAATTATATTAATGTGTATAATATTAATCTTGCTATGCCAAATTCTGGCAAGGATCTATATTAATTTGTAAAATAATTTTGATGAGCCAAGTCTGGCTAAAGGTTTGTATTAATATACATTTAAAATTTATATTTTTTTAACATGTAATTGCTGAGCTCAAGTAGCTAGGATTTATTCAAAGGTAAGTTGTATCAGTGTTGTAAGTTGTAATCAGTGTTATTGATTGGGTTGAATTAATACATTGCATCATGGCTGAAATTGAGGAAATTAATGTAGAAGACAAACATATGGGATATAGAGCAAAAAAATCATCACTGCAAGCTAGAAAGGGTCATGTAACCAAGGCATATAATAAATGTTTGGAATTAATGAATCAAGAAACTGTGAATACTGATGATTTAAAATTGTATTTAGATGCTTTGGGGAATAGATATGATTCATACAAATTATATTACAACAAATATGATGGAGATTTGTTAGTAAACTGTGTAGATGAGACTGAAGTAGATCTTATGATTAATCAGTATTATGAATTAGAGGAAAAGATTCTTTCTTGTAAAAGTCAGGTCTTGAATAAATTAAAATGTGTAAACCAGGCAGTTAATCAGTCTGCTCCAACAAATAAGATGTCTTTGCCAAAACTCCCAGAATTATGTTTACCTGTATTTAATCCTGGTGAAAATTGGGAGGAATTTTGGTCAATTTTTAAAGCAGCTGTGCATGACAGGAGTGACCTAGCCTGTGTAACTAAATTATTTTACCTCAAAGGACAGGTAAGAGGAGATGCTCACATACTCATACAAGCCTTTCCCAATGTAGATGACTCTTACAAGGAAGCAGTTGACTTGTTGAAGGTCACTTATGGTAATATAGAGCAAAGTAGGTTGGATCTAGTGAATATCATTGTTAATTTAAAATCTCCAGATCACACTTACAAAGGTTTACAGCAGTTTAGAGTTAAACTGGAGAGCACTCTCAAAACTTTAAGTAATAAATATAATCTGAAGGAATCAGACTGGTTATTGAGTGCCATAGTACAAAATAAATTCAGCTGTATAACACTTGAATGGTTCTCAGACAAATATCACAAGGGTGATTTTGGTCTGGATGAAATAAGACTAGGTCTACAAGAATTAATTGTTCAGTTGCAGACCAGCAAACTAACTCATTTTAAAGATGTAACACATAATAACTCTGAGGTATCTGTCAGGTTTTAAAAAGGGAAAAATTATCAAAATGTTAATAATCAAAATTCATTTCCTAAAAAGAGTTGCATAGGTGTATATCAAGTAGTAGCAATCAGAAATAATGATTCTCCACAAGGTAAGAAGAATAAGTACCCTCCTAAGAGTAGCCCAGTTAATAAGAAACAAGTCAAAGAAAAGAGAGATTGTCTTTTCTGCAAGGGTACTCATTTATCTAAGAATTGCAATGCATACAATTCATGGAATGATCAAGTTGAAAGATTGGAAGAACTTGACAGATGTATCAGGTGTTTAGGTAATAACAATGTAAAGGATTGTCATGCCAAATTAAACAACTGTTATCAATGTCACAAAGGAAGACACCATATAGTCATGTGTAAAGGTCTATATGAGATTGTTGATAATAATGATAATGTTCACAATCCTGACACAACAGTAGCTAATGTAAAAATTGCTACTAATGTTAATAATGATGGTTTTGCTGAAGTAGCCTTACCTGTGTTACAGGTAAAAGTTGATGATAAAAGGCATAAATCAAAAAATGTAACTGCATTATTGGACCAGGGATCCCAGCGTACTTTCATAAAACGTAAATGTCTTGATGGTATGAAAGTACAGATTGGAGATCCCACAACTTTAAAATTATCTGGTTTTCTCTCGGATAAAAGGCCTCACTTGTATGACACTGTTTATGTAACTGTCAGGTTGGGCAATGAGGAAAAACGTGTTAATGCAGTAATTGTAGATAGACTTCCAGATAAAATATCTACAGTAGGGCTTAGTAAAGCTACAGAAAGACTTTCACATAATGTAAATTTAGCACCTTCTGGTGTAAGTGATGATTCTGTAGGCCCAATAAATATTTTGATAGGTAGTGACTGTTATGCCTCCTTTGTAAAGGGTATGGTAAAGAAAAGTGGTATCACCCTTTTGAAGACTGCAGGAGGCCATGTAATGTATGGTAGGATTCCTCGTAATAATAATTCATGACTAGAGGAAACTACAAATACCATAACTGTGTGTCTTACTCATGAAATCGTACCCCATTATAATTCTTCCATAGAGGATGGTGTTGAGCCAGTGCATAAATTGTGGGAATTAGACAGCATTGGAATAAATGTAAATGAAGAAAGTCCAGACGATTCTTTTACTCAGGAGCAATACCTGAAAGATGTAAAATTTGAATCTGGACAATACTGGGTACGACTTCCGTGGAGACTGGACCATCCAGAATTGCCCACTAATTACAGAATGGCATATGGACAATTAAAGGCTCAGCTCTGCGAACTGAGTAAGACACCAGAATTGTTAACTGCCTATAATGATATAATTGCTGAGCAGTTAATTAATAAATTTATAGAAGAGGTACCTCCTGAGCAAGCCAAAATTTATGGTCACTATTTGCCACATCATGGAGTGAAAAAGGATTCTAAGACAACTCCTCTGAGAATTGTGTTTAATAGTAGTGCCAAGAGTAACAAAAATGTACCTAGTTTAAATGACTGTTTGATGACAGGTCCGTCGTTGACGGAAAAATTAGGAGATATCTTATTAAATTTCAGGATGAAAAATTATGCCTTTACGGCTAACATAAGTAAAGCTTTCCTAAGAGTGGGTTTACAAGAGGCTGACCGTGATTGTACCCGCTTCTTATGGCCTGAGAATCCTATTGACCCACTTAGCCCTCTGAAAACCTTTCGCTTTAGGAGTGTATTATTTGGTGCTACATCGAGTCCATTCCTACTTCAAGCGATGATAAATGCACACCTTAAATGTATGGGAAGTCCATTGAGTAAAGTAATGAGCAAACAATTTTATGTGGACAATTTCCTGGGTGTGACATCAAGTGAAGAGGAACTGTTAATGACTTATGGAGAGGCTAATAAAATAATGCAAAGTGAAAATATGTCTCTGAGGGAATGGAATAGTAATTCGTCCAAATTAAAGGACGAAATAATTAAAGATTACCCTGGAGATGAAGTGCCAAAATGTAGTAATGTATTGGGATTAGCTTGGGATACTGAGAGAGATTTGTTAATGTTAAAACCTAATAATTACAGTATGCCCAATAAATTAACTATGAGAGTTTTGCTTGCTGAAGTTTCCAAATGTTTTGATCCACTAGGTTTAATGTCACCCCTTACTATAAGAGGGAAATTATTAATACAGGAAGCATGGAAACTTAAATGTGCTTGGGATGAAATTCTACCTGAGGAATTCATTAACAGGTGGGATGAATTAATTGGTGATTATGAGAAAATTCCAATGTTGGAGTTCCCACGCCAGGTGGCCAATCCAAATGGGAAAAATGTACTCCACATTTTTTGTGATGCTTTAAAATTGGCATATGGAGCAGTTGCTTACCTTCAATGTAATATTGTTATTTCTCTTGTTATGTCTAAGGCTAAAGTGTCTCCAATTAAATCATGCACCTTGCCTCAGTTGGAATTAACAGCCATTTATGTAGGTGTCAAATTAGCTAATTATATAAGAAATAAGTTGCAGGAGATAAATATTAGTGACACTGTAATTTGGTCTGATAATGAGGTATCCTTACAATGGATTCGTAATGGAAACAGTAAAATTGTGTACGAACAAAACAGAGTCGCTGAAATTAATCAGATGCAAGAGAAGTATAATAGTTTGGGTCAGCATATGTTAACATTTAATCATATACCAGGTGAGGAGAATCCAGCTGATTTCTTGTCTCAAGGTTTACCTTATGCTAAATTTGTAAATGCTGTATCATGGTTTAAAGGACCGAGTTGGTTGGTAAATAAAGCTAATTGGCCTGCACAAAAGGTGTATATTGCTCCTGCTGAAATTACTGTGACCACCGCTCCAATAGTTTGTCTTCCCTTAGCCTTTGATATAAATAGGTATCCTTCTTTACCCAAACTAATCAATGTAACTAAAATGGTGTTTAAATTTCTAAACAAGATGAATATTTCATTTACGTTTTCACATCATCTTGAATATTGGATAAAGAGGGTACAGGAGGATGGAAAGAATAATTGTGAAAGGTTCCATAATAGAGAAATTGGGGCTGTATTTAGAGAACAATGTAATTAGGTGTAGAGGTAGGATACAAAATGCTGAATTGGATGATTATGCTAAATACCCTATCTTACTGCTCAAAACTCATCATTTAACAAATTTAATTGTTCTAAATGCCCATAAAAATGTAATGCATGGTGGGGTACAAGATACCTTAAATTGTATCAGGGAAACTTTCTGGATTCCACAAGGACGGCAAAGTGTAAAAAGGGTGATTAAATCTTGTGTAACATTTTGCCGTGTGGATGCCAGATCCTATATGTACCCAGGTCCTCCACCATTGCCAAAGGAGCATGTACAATTAGTGAAACCATTTGTTGTAACAGGTATAGACTAAAGTGGTCCAATAATTTTAACAGGTACTTCAGATGGTGTTCCACTGAAAGTGCATGTTTGTTTGTTCACCTGTACTGCTACTAGGGCAATTCATTTAGAAGTGGCACAGGACTTGTCTGCAGAACAGTTTATACAGCTGTTTCGAAAATTTGCAGCTAGGAGATCCTGTCCGAGATTGATGATTTCGGATAATGCCACAAATTTTGTAGCAGGTGCTCAACATTTGATAGAATGAAATAATAGTAATGATATTCAATCTCTGTTAACCCAACGAGGGTGTACCTGGAAATTTATTACTCCTAGAGCCCCTTGGCAGGGGAAGGCTGTACAAATGACTGATAGGCACAGTGAAAAGGTGTCTCCGTAAAGTACTACACCGGAAGAGAATTAATTTGGAAGAATTCCGTGCAGTGTTAGTGGAGGTGGAGAATCGTATAAATAATAGGCCTCTCTCGTACATGAGTGATACACATGATGCAGATGTATTAACACCTTCTCACCTAATATGTGGAAGGAAATTGGAAGCTGCCCCTGTCTATAGAGATAATCTGGAAGAAAGTGATGAAGATTACAATGATGTGGCAGTGTTGTGTAATAAATTTAAAATGTTAAATAAAGTAATTGATCATTGGTCTAATGTGTGGCGTAAGGAATATCTTCTTACACTACGTGAACACTTTTATGGTGCGACAGAGGCAGTAAATCGACAGACCATTCAACCAGGCGACATTGTGCTAATTGACACTGAGCAACATCGAACATTGTGGCCTTTGGGCAAAGTATTGACATTGTACCCAGACGCACAAGGTGTTGTCATGAATGTCAAAGTGTTGTGTCGTGGCCAGGAAAGTTTACGCACAATTAATAAATTGATTCCCTTGGAATTAGGTGTTCAATCAAATGTAAATGAAAATCTGAGGGAAAGTGACACGAGTGATATGGAAGATAACGCAGACCAAATGATGTCGGAAGATGAAATCGTAGTAAGACCTACTAGGAGAACAGCCACTCAAGCCAGAACTGGCTGGAATCGTCTCCTAAAGGAATGAGTAATTTGAGTCATTTAGCAACGAACTCCTGCCGGCCGCAGTGTGGAAAATACTGTATATACTTTCCAGAAATACAGTAGTTATATGTAAATAGATGGCCATACTGTATTTAAAGGAATTATATTATGGAAAATTGGAAACTGGACATGCGCATGCGCAGACAGGAGGAGTCGCCATTGTTAATTTGAATTGGATACAACGTTAGTACAATGAGAAGGAATTTTCGTGCTCTCAAATAGGAGGCAAAGTTGTTTGGTGTGCATTCCTGCATAACTTGAGATATCAGGCGACAGGACAGGACAACTCCAGGAACCTCACATAAGTCTGTTAAGTTATAACTCTGGCCAGTTGTTATTTTCATGTATAGACAGTGAGGTTTTCTGAGTATGATACAACTTAATCTCCAGTTAAATTGGTGAGTGATTTTTAAGATACTCTCCTTCTGTTATGTATATGTATATCTATAATCATTTATTATTTTTAATATACAGTCCACAAATTTATATATTTACCAGCATTCCTGGTGATGTATATTTCATTTAATTAATAGGTCCAGAGGAACTTGTGGATATGACAGTTGTAGGTATCGAAGGGGGACATTTTTTGCGACCTAGGTGTCCCAAATTCCTATTTGTCTAACTGATAAATAATAATTATCTATGTTCATTTACTGTTATGTATATAATGATACATTCAGTTAAATGCAATTTTCCACAGACACCATTAATGCTCTTTTTCTGTAAAGTTAATATGTCACGGTTATTATATTAACCGGACCTCGGCCAAAACTGTCTATCATCCTCTTCACAGACGCCGACCTGTTTAAGTATCCTCTATACACAACTTTTCCGATGTGAATATTAGTCCTGGCTTGTCTCTGTAGATGCCTTTCTTTTTTATTGTATCTACAAATGCATCAAAATTCACAACATTCGTCACTTGATCTTATCTTCGTTTCCTTTTCTCCTAACCTCCTCTTTATTATATTTTCTTTGCCTTTCGTGTCTGCCTAAGTGAGTTCTATCCTTAGAGTTTTTTTTCACAGAATTTTTTGTCCCATTATCTTCGGCCATTAGCTCTCCTAGTGCTTCTTTTCTTTCTTTTGACCTTAGACTACCTCTATTACTACAATTAGTACTATTAACTGCCTACACTTCACTCTGTCTCTCTTGTGTCATTATCATTATTGTTCCAGTCACGGTATTGTTTGTGCCTTTTTATTCTTCTCAGGTGTTCCATACCCACAAATCCTTAGATGCCTTAGTGTTCATTTATGCACAGAAAAAGCATCATTTTATTAGCGCAAGCAATGTTGTAAACACGACAACGTTTTGTTTCCTGCGGTATGCATTCCTCAGTGTGCCTAGACCAACGCAATATAATTTAGTGTGATAGGTCACACCCTGACGTAACCAATAGCATACTGATTCCACAGTCCATTATGGCGTCAGTTGCATGAGTCGTTTGCGTATTCTGTACAAGGTAAAGCAGTTATAGTGCAACTAATGTGACTTTTCATTGTCGAAATATTTTAGTTTCCAGGAACTTTTTCTAGTTTTTACGGACTGACAAAGTTTTCCTTGGTTACCAACTCTCCGGTGTCCAGACAGCTTCTATGCAGCCACTAAAACACTTTGGTTATATATTTCCTTAAGAGTTGAATAATATATGAGAAACACAAGTGTCATAATATTTACCTCACAATATTAACTTCACTTATCTACTTGTCCGTATTGTATAATATTATATTACATATAGGAAGGCATGTTTCCGTAGTGTAGTGGTTATCACGTGCGCCTCACACGCGCAAGGTCCCCGGTTCGATCCCGGGCGGAAACATTGTTTACATTGAAGACTTTTATGAATTATGATAAAACAACTCCATCCTCTCTTTGTGGCAGTTGTACCGAGTAGGTCATAATATAATAAGACGCACATTATGAGGAACAATAACGGAGTTCTTCTTTCAAGAAATCAGCCTTATCCCACCTTGGCAAGGTGGCCCAAAAGAAAAAAAGTTTCTCCTATTAAATATAGTAATATATACAGAAGGGGTTACTAGCCCCTTGCTCCCGGCATTTTAGTCGCCTCTACGGAGGAAGAATTCTGTTCCACTTCCCCATGGAGTTATAAATTAATGAAATACAAAATACTTCAGATATATGTTTCACCTGCTTCGAGTTAGTTCACATTGCCTAGTGAGAAAACCTTAAATAACAGATACAATCAAAACTGTTACATCTTAATTCGAAGTATCTTAAATTACTTTGATTTTGTTAAGGTTGATATTTTTGTGAATATCATAACAACACTGAGGCATATTAGACATAATTTAATTTCTGAATGTAATGGAACATTGCTTATATTTGGAGTTTGGTTATGAAAAAATAAATAATAAGTTCAGGTCAAATAATTGTTCATGAATAAGACTGAAAGCAATAAAAACTTTTACTTTGACAAAGTTAGACAGTACATAAATCAAAGATTTATGCATATTATTTATAAATGATGACGAATTGAAAGTTGACCTTTTTAAAATGTGTCCTCAACTGCCTTGTTACTGCTTCCTGTAACCCTCGAGCAGCATAGGAACTCCAGTTAAATTCCCTCAATAGACTAGTAGCTATAACTCAGCTCTCTCTTTATCCTTCGTGGTCAACGAGCTGGAGATATATGCTCTCAAGAAACTTTTTTAAGGCTCAACAGCCTCAAAAACCCAAACGATGCTGAGGGAAAGTAGCTGTAGATGCAGCCCGTCTCTCTTCTCATTATGAAATGTGAGATTAATCTCACGAAACTTTTTCAGCAATCCTAGATAGCGCTTCAGGCTTATTTTCAATTTTCAAACCTACGTTAACATTTAACCCTTCTAATGCTATCACATTTGGTAGTCTGGTGGCCTGTGGCAGCCGGTCGTAACTAATAATAGCTTTTATATCCTTTTACTCATGTACGAATTAATTGCTCTACCATACTGTATTACTTTTGTCACTACTACTACTACTACTACTACCACCACTAGTGAACATCGAAATGGTACCTCACTAGTATTGCACCTCACTCTGAGCCTTTATATACCCTCTGTGTCCATGTATTGTTTGTAATGGTTTGATAAAGCTCCTGGAGAGCGAAACGTTGCCACAATAAAATGTCACATTAGTTGCACTTGTGTCCTTTTACTTTACATATTGTCGGTAACTCTACCAACTTTATTACAAGCAAAAACAACTCGGCAGGGCAAAGCAAGGGCAATGTAAACAAGAAGGGGTGGATATATTTACCTGTATATTACTTCATCAATATATACACTATGTACAGTATTAATAAGAGTAAAATAGATTGGAAATGTTAAAAATGAGAACTGCTAAATGTGTTGAAGACGTCATTCTGGCTGAAATACAGGACTTCCACGTGATTGGCAGGTTTAACTAAGAATACGCACTGAAATGGAGCCCCATAATTGCTACACTATGAATTTCTAGTTCACTGGTCAAGAGAGCATTAGCAAGTAAATTGTGTGACGAACATCGAATATAATATAACATACTCAGTGCACGCCACATCCCCGCTATAAAGTTCGCTGTAATAGTTAAAGTATCCTTCAATAGGGTAGCGTGTCACCATGGAACATAACACAGCTAAATAATGGGACCGAAGTTCTTCTAATACCATCCAACACAGCAGGCAACGTCACCCAAACATAAAAATTGATGTGACTAATACCAAGTACTTGCCCTAAAGTGAGTCAGTAGACAGTGGGGCACAAGATGGTTCAAAACACTTGCGAACGAAGGCAATGTGTTCCCTCACACACACAAAAAAACTTATTGTTTGCTTTCAGTCGGGTATGAAGACGGAAAGTTTTTGGCAGTCCTGCTACCCACTAATAGGAGGGATTGATTACAGGTGTTTCACTTAACTTACAAGGCCCCCTGTCCATTTACCATATTGAAACAACTTACTCAACCCAAGATCCGAGTCCCAAGTTAAAATCAGCATTCTCGTCAGATTTTCTCTCGGACATTGCATGAGATAGGGCCAGAGGTGGAAGAGTAGTGTTTTCCGTAGTTACAAAAGGATCAGGACATAAACCGGAACAAAGGATACCATTAGCAAGCAGTCTTTAAAAATCCTTTAAGGGGAAACACCCTGATACATCTACAATTAAGTAACCAGTGAAATAATAGTTTCCTAACATAAATTCTATGTAGAGGAACTAGGAAAGTGTCTCACTTAAAATTTTCTAATTAGACAGGACTTTAATGAAGTATTATCAGAACTTGGGAGTTCGCCCTCTCGTAATAGGGAGCAATAAGCCACTGTAAGTCTGAAAGTATTGACTTCAATGGGGTAATCTGGCTTATTTAGGGATACATGACTAGCACTAAAGAAAACTGCTATACAGGAATCTTTTACTCTAGTTAGTTGTGATCTTCCCAAGTTGGTTAATGTTCCCCAATGTTTGCGATACGTTAGACTTACTACTGGTAGCAGACAGCTTACTTACTTTGATGCAGTTGGCCTTGTCATGACCAGGTTCATGGCAGTAGTGACAGGATACTTGTTTGGGAATCTTGTCTCTTGTACGATTCTGGTCTTCAAGTGGGTGTCATATCTCACCCCCAGCTTCCGTCCTTGATCCTTTAAGAAATCACAGTGTCCTTTTCTGACGATCTTTATCCTTACCAAAGTGGTGGGATGAAGTTTTATTAGATCTTTAATTAAAAAATCGGTTAGCCTCAAAGGTATCTGCTAGCTTAGCCATTTCCATAGCAACTGCTAACAGATGATCTTTGAGATAGACGCTAATCTCATGACCAACCGACTCTAGGAGATGGACCATGGCTTGGTGCACCAATATACTAAAGTTAGAAACTCAGTGTTCTATACCACTTGTTGATGACAGTACACTGCAGCCCACAAAAAGTCGGCTCAAGACTGGCCTCACTGATACTTGATAAATTTAAAGTGTCTAAGATATTTGGCAGGAATATACAGATATACTTCTAGCACAGTCGCCTTCACAATACAATAATCAAAGAAGTCTTCACGCAAACCAACAGTGAATTCTTGAGCTTTACCATGAAACGTTGTATGAACCAGGGCTGCCTAATGCTAGAATGGCCATTGCAGAGCTCAAGCGTGGTTTTCGAAAGACTTTAAAAACTATTCAGGCTCTGATTCAGAGAAACGAGGCACCAAAGAGACAGACTTTTGCACACTGAAGTATCATCGCTAGTACGCTGAAGTTGTCTCCTCTACTTCTGTCATATTCTTCGTTCATGAAGGTACGCTGTTCAGTAGTTTGAGTCGCCTCGCCCAAGATTCCTAAATGAACAGTCGTTGTCTGGCCACTAATATCTATCATCATCACTAAAGGGGGGAGGAAGAAATAAAAAAAAAAGGAAAATTTAATAAATAAATCAAAATTTAGAAAAAAATATTAAAAAAAAAATTCTTACTGAAAAATAGTTCAGAAATCAGGCCACATTTTGATGTAATCCGCTTATTTATACCACGTGTGGAAAATTTTTAGTTTTTCTAAATTCATCATGTGAAAATTTTGTATTAAAATGTTATGCTGATTTGACCCTTAGAGAAATTTTGAGTGAGGAGGGATGTAGAACAACCTCAAGGTGTGTGTACACTGGTTGTTACAATAGTCATGTAATCAGGTATCATCGAGGTTCAACAGGTGTAAATCGGCCTCAGTCCGTAATTTAGAAATAGTTGACTCATTCCCACTGAAGAATTGCGATATATAGTGTGGAAAACCCTTACAATTCGGCTACAAGGACAGAAAAAATAGGGGATTCCAATTCTTCCCAGCTAAGTGACGGATACTCATACTGTATAGCAGTTTTTGCATTGACCATTGTAATTTCTAGCTATTAAGGTAGCGTTCGGGTGGGATACACATAAAAATTGTGATCCAGCAATTAAATGGTAAGTGGTAATACAAATTTCTTTTCTAATAACATCATAATTTATGCACAATAATTATATTCTGTGTACCCACAAGCAAAAGCGTATGCACTCCACATCATTTTATAATTTACCATTTTTGGTAAGAATGTATAATGAAGTAATTATTAATTTAATATTAGGTCTAGCTTTTTGTGAGAGTGATGATGAAGTGGGCATCGAGGGAGTGACTGTTTGGCGACCTACTGTGACTAGGTGCCACTTACCTCACCCAAATCATTTGCACGTAATCATTCAGGTAATACCCTGGAAACCTCATGCAGGTAATTTCTTACATAATTAATAAGAAGGTTTTTTTTTCCAAAAATATATTTTTTGATGCTGTCATCAAGAGGATATGATGCCATATTGTGGGTTTATATTTTTTTTACTTCGAAAATTATGGGTTTTATGAAAGTTTGGAGTAAGTGTGTCTGGGGTAAGAGGGTTAGGAAAGTCTAGATGAGGAAAAGGAAGACGAGTGAGTAGCAAAGAATTGCAGCGCTGCGAAGGAAGGAGTCATGAAGATGGTTTAGAAAAGCGAAGAAAATGAGTAATGGGAGGTGGATCAGTGTCCATCATTGGTTTTGTTTTCTTATTATATTCTGAGACAGTTTCAGGAGTTTCAGAAGACAAGACGTTGCAGATAGTTTGTCATCAGAGACAGAAGGAGGAGGGTGAAAAAAGATCGGAGAGACGATGGAAGTTACCAAAGAAGGGGGGCTAAAAAGCTAGACTTAGCTTGGGAAGAAACTTGGGAGCGGACAGGAGAGGATGAACCTCCACACCCGTAACAGAGACAGTAAGAGGTAAAGCAATGAGACTGGAAAAGAAAGATGTTTGTAAGGATAAATGAAGGAAGGGTTAAAGGAGATCTGAACTTTGGGGATGGTTTAGACTTTGCAGAAGTAGAGAGGCGATGTAGGAGGTGTAGTTGTGAAAGGTTTTGCAGACAAAGGAGATTGTGGAAGATATTGTAGACACAGGAGATTGTGGAAGTAGGTACCACCAAGGTTGGAGGCCACTTAGCAACGCTCAAATAAGAAAGTTCTGGAAATTTTCCTTGGAAGCAGAGATGAGAGATTGCCATTGTGAAAGTGAAACCCTTTTTCTCTTTGAGATAGCGGATTTCTCGTTGTTTTAAGTAAATTTGGCAACGGCGTGAATAAGCCGGGTGAGCCTTAGTACAATTAAGTGTCATAACAAGAACAGGAGAATACTTCTCAACTTTATTAATGATAATATAAATAATCGTGGTAATATTGACGAAACATACCCAAATACCACTTTGAGTACAGGCAACAGATCCTACATTTATTCATCTTCAACAATGAAAAAAATTGAAAAAATAAAAACGTATCAGAGAAACGCTAGTTCCGAATTGACCTTGAGTACAGGTGACATCTCAATGAATTAGATCTTACATTTCCTTGCCTTCAGTCCTGCAGAATCATTTATCACATCATCAAAATCATTGCTGTCAATTGGCCATTTTCTGTGGATAACATTGCCAAATCAGAGATTCTGGATTGACTCATTGTTTTTAATCAGCTTCAACTTGGAGAAACTCCTTTCACAAGAAGCCACAGCAACACATATAGTAAGGAACAACCTCAGGCAGAGCGTCAGAGCTGGACGAGATTCGATGAAATCCCTTTCAACTATCAATGTTAATACATACAATGTAGCCCAGTGCTTAACTTTTTCAAGATCAACATCAGCAGCTTGCAGGTGCCTCCTTAGTCTTGGTATTTCAAACATGAGCTCATTCTTATATATGTCATTATAGAAAACTGTGAGTCTTGAAGCCAACACCACCAATTCTTCTTCAGTAGCTTGCGCAAGATTCTTCGTCTGAATGACCACAAACATGGCTGCCACGTCCTTGATTGCTTTTGATCACATCTCGAGTTCGTAACGGAAACGATCAATGCACTCCAACATCGCCCTCTTGTTTTCTTCCAGTAGAGTGAGTCCGGAATCTCTTGCCTGCCCCCTTGCCGTCCTTTTCTTTAATCTGATTCTTCTCTCTGTTGAAAATCCATGCTCCTCACATTTCAAAAGTGCCTGCTGTATTAAATTCTCCACTAGGCGATCTTGCCCTTCATACAAAAATATTCGCAGTGCCTCTAGCTTCACCACCACTTTATCAAGTACTGCTGTGCAGCTGAACCTCTCGAAGTATATCACACCAGAAATACAGATGACACAAAAATGTGAAATCGCACACATCAGGGAGAAGACCTTGTGCTGCTCCTCTTGTATCCAAGTTTTCCTGGGGATCGCAAAGAGCTTCAATCGCTGCCACAGATTTTTCGAACTATTCCGTAATTGGTTTCACTGCACTGTAATGAGAACTCCATCTTGTTGTTGATAATCTTTTCAAAGAGACTGCCGTATAGTCCATTAATACATCGTATCGATGGGCGGAGGAGACAAAGAATTTGTACGCTGACTCAAGACTGCTAAAATTGTTCACACAAGATGAATTCTCGACAAAGGAATGCTGACCACACAAGTTCGATGAATGGTTCACACTGCCACTGAAAATTGCCTTCTTGTTCTTTCCCTTGAGAATGGCTTGTACACCACCATGGACCCCGGCCATGGTGGCAGCATTGTCATATCCTTGAACTCGGCACATCAAGTCCAGTCCATCACTTTCCAGCTTTTTCAGAATATCGGAACTGATATCAGCAGCTTTCTTTGCCCTTCTAAAGGAAAAAAAAAAAAACACGAAAACCTTCCTTCACTTGAACTCTTCCATCTTCCATTTGCACTATGGTGTCACCCTTTGATGGTGTCACGTGGGGCGGCGTCCCCCCGCCTCACTTCTGGAAAGTTCAAAGTCTTGCGCACAATAACCTCGTCTGCAGCTTTTTCCTCTCCAGCATGAGTAACCTGGACACTAGCTGCCTCGGATAAGCATTTAGCATGTTGATAAAGTTATGCTTGTTTCGCCTTTTTGACAGAAAGTCGGTTTTCATCCTGTATTACTTTCAACAACTGTATTGGGAACGATGACTGCTGGATACGACAATGTTTCAGTACATAGTCCTTAGAGACTGATACCTAATGACTGTCAAAGAAGACACGCAAAAGAACGCGATGACGAGCAATGTTTACTACAAAGGCTTCATATGCAGATTCCATTGTCTCGATTTTATTAGCCAGTCCAAGAGATGCAAGAGAGCTTTCCATAGATTATTGTCACTCTTCTTATAATATAAATTCTCTATTAGTAATTATACATATTAAATTAAAATCTAATCTAATAATAATTTAGTTGGGTCACCACATGGAAAAGGCAGAGTCCGGGACCCACCCAACGAATACACACAACACACAAGTTGTTATAACCTCTATTTTTTACGTAATTAACTTATGGTGGAAGTATTCTTATTAACCTTCCTATCAAGCAGAGTAGCGCAGTGGAAGCGTGCTGGGCCCATAACCCAGAGGTCCGTGGATCGAAACCACGCTCTGCTACACTGTTTTAGTTTAATTAATAGTATTTTAACGCTCCTTTGAACATCCTTTTCAGTTTCAAACTTGTTCCAGTTATTTAATTTCTCCACACTTAGACCCAGCGTGACATTATACAGAAGTTGTTAATACTTACGGAACTCTAACTTACAGAGAGAATAAATATGGACTTTCTTTTTTTAAATATTCGTTCAGTTTGAAACCTCAATATTGTAGCATTTATGCAAAGAGTCGGAAATCAAACATCGGCTACCCATCCAGGAAACGCAATCTTCGGGTCTCAACCATAGTGTCGTTAATGGAGCCTTAACTTATGTGTCAATGATACTCCTTGAAGAAGCTTCTTAGTTGATAATCTGTGTAAGATCCGTGTTAGTACGCAATTTCCCGATTATAAACATTCACACCCTCAGAAGCACACATCAACCAGATAACTGCTGCAGCATACGGGTGCCTGGCAAATCTGAGATTAGCGTTACGATACTTTAGTAAGGAATCGTTCATGACACTGTGCACCGTGTACGTTAGGCCCATACTGGAGTACGCAGCACCAGTTTGGAATCCACACCAGGTCAAGCACGTCAAAAAATTAGAGAAAGTGCAAAGGTTTGCGACAAAGTTTGTTCCAGAGCTAAGGGAAATGTTCTATGAAGAAAGGTTAAGGGAAATCGGTTAAGATAAATCGACACTGGAGGACAGGAAGGTTAGAGGAGACATGATAACGACATACAAAATACTGCGTGGAACAGACAAGGTGGACAAAGACAGGATGTTCCGGAGAGGGGACACAGAAACAAGGTGTCACACTTGGAAGCTGAAAACTCACGTGAGTCAAAGGGATGTTTGGAAGTATTTCTTCAGTCACAGAGTGGTCAGGAAGTGGAATAGTCTAGCAAGTGATGTAGTGGAGGCAGGAACCATACATAGCTTTAAGACGAGGTATAATAAAGCTCATGGAGCAGGGAGAGAGAGGACCTAGTAGCGTTCAGTGAAGATGCAGGGCCAGGAGCTGAGTCTCAACCCCGACAACCACAATTAGGTGAGTACAAATAGGTGAGTACAATTAGGTGAGCACACACAGACAGACACACACACACACACAAACAGTGGAGACAAGAAGGACTCTGGGAAGACAGGACAGAGAGGGGACACCAACAGAGAATAGACCAACAGGTGCTGGACGATATGCACACAACTGAGGAGGAGGTGAAGAAGCTGCTAAGTGACCTTGATACCTCAAAGGCAATGGGACTGAACATCTCCCCGTGGGTCCCCAGGGAGGGAGCAGATATACTGTGTGTGCCATTAACCACAATCTTCAACACATCCCTTGAAACCAGGCAACTACCTGAGGTATGGAAGACCGCGAATGCAGTCACCATTTTTAAAAAAGGAGACAGAAACGAGGCACTAAATTACAGACCAGTGTCACTGACGTGTATAGTACGCAAAGTCATGGAGAAGATTATCAGGAGGAGAGTGGTGGAGCACCTGGAACGGAACAAGATTATAAACGATAACCAGCACTGATTCATGGAGGGCAAATCCTGTGTCACAAACCTTCTGGAGTTCTATGACAAAGTTACAGAAGTGCGACACGAGAGAGAGGGGGGGGGGTTGATTGCATTTTCTTGGACTGCAAGAAGGCCTTCGACACAGTTCCTCACAAGCGACTAGTGCAGAAACTAGAGGATAAGGCGCGTATAACAGGAAGGGTACTGCAATGGATCAGAGAATATCTGACAGGGAGGCAACAACGAGTCATGGTACGGGATGAGGTATCACAGTGGGCACCTATGACGAGCGGGGTCCCACAGGGGTCAATCCTCGGACCAGTGCTATTTCTGGTATATGTGAATGACATGATGGAAGGGATAGACTCAGAGGTGTCCCAGTTCGCAGATGATGTGAAGTTAAAAAGGAGAATTAAATCAGATGGGAACCAGGCAGAACTTCAAAGAGACCTGGACAGGTTGGACACGTGGTCCAGTAACTGGGTTCTTGAATTCAACCCTACCAAATGCAAAGTCATGATGATCGGAGAAGGGCAAAGAAGACCGCAGACAGAGTATAGATTAGGTGGCCAAGGGCTGCAAACCTCGCTCAAGGAGAAAGATCTTGAGGTGACCATAACACCGAGCATGTCTCCGGAGGCACACATCAACCAGATAACTATTGCAGCACACGGGCGCCTGGCAAACTTGAGAATAGCGTTCCGATACCTTAGTAAGGAATCGTTCAAGACACTACATACTGCATACTGGAGTATGCAGCACCAGTTTGGAACCCACACCTGGTCAAACATGTCAAAAAATTAGAAAAAGTGCAAAGGTTTGCAATAAGGCTAGTTCCGGAGCTCAGGGGTATGTCCTACGAAGAAAGGTTGAGGGATATCGGACTGACGACATTGGAGGACAGGCGGGTAAGGGGAGACATGATAACGACATACAAAATACTGCATGGAATAGATAAGGTAGACAGAGACAGGTTGTTCCGGAGAGGGGACTCAGAAACAAGAGGTCACAATTGGAAGCTGAAGACTCAGACGAGTCATAGGGATGTTAGGAAGTATTTCTTCAGTCATAGAGTCGTCAGGAAGTGGAATAGCCAAACAAATGATGTAGTGGAGGCAGGAACCATACATAGCTTTAAGACGAGGTATGACAAAGCTCTGGAAGCAGAGAGAGAGGGAGAGAGAGAGAGAGAGCAGGAGAGAGAGAGAGAGAGAGAGCAGGAGAGAGAGAGAGAGAGGGAGCCTGGACCCATCCTGGATAGATCTGTCATTTCAGCAGAGCCTTCAACATAGGAGGGATGTGGGTGGCCTTACTGTTATGTACAAGGCCAATATTGTCAAAATACCACACTTGGATCCACTTCGAGGACAGCGTGAAACAAGCTTTTATGCCACAAGACGGGCAGAAAGCAGCAACTTCACTCTGGCTGTACCCTTCTCCAGAACATCACTCCATCTGAGATCATACATACCCAGGATGACTCGAGTATGGAACACATTCGTACAGGATAATGATGTCAACGAGATAAAGTCAGTTGATCAAATGAAAATGCTGGCCCACAGATGGCTCCAACTTCATCCTGTTTCCTACTTGTATGTCTCATAACAATAAAAATGCTTTCAAATGAGCTGATGTAGGTAACAGCTCTTAGCTTGCCAATAAAGTTAGAAATCCTTAACCTGTAAATAGCTGTCAATAAAGCTAGGGATCCTTAACCTTGTCAAACCCTGTGTAAAAAAAAAAAAAAAAAAAAGAGAGAGAGAGAGGACCTAGTAGCCATCAGCGAAGAGGCGGGGCCAGGAGCTGAGTCTCGACCCCTGCAACTACAATTAGGTGAGTACAATTAGTTGAGTACACACACACACACATTTTCTCAGAGGCAACTATTACCCCCTCCTTAACAAGTGTTATATGACACCGTTTTAGGACCATTTACCACGACAAAGAAGTGTCAAGTGTTTTTCCCCTGAAAAAACAAAGAGATAATAACAGCTTATATTTATTCATTGAGATAACTGAATGAAGGAGCTTTAAGCTGGAAGTGCATGTTGCCGTAGCTTGTAAGAAAGCTATTGCCTATCTTACCTTCACAAGTTCTGACACACACATTGTTCTGTCATAAGAACAGCACCACTTAACTGATCATCACAGTCCAGCAATGGAAAACCAACGGCCGCTGCTTGGTGCCCTGTTTTCTCACCTTCACTATGTCCATTATACACAACCGTTTTTTTCCGCGTGTACGAATGTTCTCACGCACGCACACATGTGCTCATACGCATATACACACACACATTAACTCAAAAAGACATGCACACCACATACCCACACTACATGTTTCCGTAGTGTAGTGGTTATCACGTGCGCTTCACACGCGCAAGGTCCCCGGTTCGATCCCGGGTGGAAACATTATTTATCGGGGCCAGGAGCTATGAATCGAATCATGCAACCACAATTAGGTGAGTACACACACACCTAACGACAATGGAGGACAGTAGAGATAGGTTGGGTGGTCATGATAATACCTAAAATATACAGAAGAATTGACAAGGTGGACTGGGACAGAATGTTTAATAGATGGGCAGCAGTAATGGGTCACAACTGGAAGTTGACAACTGAGATGAGTCCTAGGGAAGTTCGAAATGTTATGTAGTGGAGGTAAGAATTACTAAGGCATCACCAGCATAACACTCACATAGATAAAGTCATTTTGGTGACAACAGATGCAATCTTCCCATCTGGTTGTCAGATACTGAGGAAAAACAGGGGGAACAGAGGGGAAGGAGTTGCACTGCTCATCAAAAACCAATGGAATTTTTGAGGAGATGAAGGACTAGTCAGAAGAGAAGCAGGTGACTGCATTGTAGGAAAACTTCTAACTGGGGGTCCAAAACTGATGACGGTAGAGATGTACAACCCACTACTGAACAGCAGGAGACCAAAACAAGAATGCTATGAGAATAAAAGAACGACGGTGACCATACTAGCCGAGGTGACCAGAAGGGCTCACAAAAGCAAGGCAAAGTTACTCATCTTGGATATTTCAACCACAAAGAGAAAGATTGGTAAAATCTGGAGCCACATGGGGGACCGGAGATGTGGACATCGAAGGTGCCGAGGGCTGTGCTGGAAAGCTTCATGTATCAACATGTTAGGGACACGCCCAGAGAAAGAGGAAATGATGAACCAGCAAGTTGGACCTCATTCACCTTCAGCAGTTCAGACATAGGGGAAATAACACACGAAACGCCACTCGACACTAGTGATCACGTGGGCTTGAGTTTCAAATACATAGAGTTAACAGCCAAGAGTGAGGTAGCACGAAAAGGACGGGAAAACCAAACTTCAGAAAAGGGAACTACAAATGTATGAGGCAACTCCTGAATGAGGAACACTGAGTAAGAGACATTGAGGAGGTAAACACAATAATGGAACACGTAACTGTAAATTGCAGGAAAGTGGAGAAGTTCGTGTCAAGGAGCACCAGAAACAATAAGAAGATCAAAGTGAGCCCATGGTTAACCCGAAGGTGTGGAGAGGCCAAAGTCAAATGTGCTAGAGCATGGAAAAAGAATAGAAGGCAGTAGACTTGGGAAAACAGGGAGCTTAGCAGAAGAGCCAGAAATAAATATGCATGGATGAAAAGAGAAGTCCATCACAATACGAGAATGACATATCATCAAAGGCCAGATCTGACCCGTCGTTGTTATACAGTAACATTAGGAGGGGAAGCAACAGTCAACTACCAGGAGATCAGGCTGAGGAACAAAGGAAGGGAGCTCACAGGGAGAGACAAGGAATGGACTCATACATGACAACCCGCTTCAGATAAGGAAAGTCCTGCATCATAAGCCTACTGGAGTTCTACGATAACCTAACTGAACTAAGATAGGATATAGAGGGAAGGTAGGCTGCATCTTCTTGGATTGTAAGAAAGCTTTCAATATCGTTGTGCACAAGATATTAGTGCAAAAGCTAGAGTATCTGACACGAATAAAAGAAAAGGCTTTGCAATGGATCAGAGAATACCTAAAAGGAAGGAAACAACGAGTGATGGTTACGTGTCAGAGCGGGTGCCTGTGACGAGCGGAGTTCCACGAGGATTACTCCTAGAGCTGTTGTTGTTTCTGGTATATGTGAGTGACATGAAGGAAGGGATAGAGTCAGTGGTTCTCCCTGCGGAGACTTTAAATGGATGTAGATCAAGTGGGAATACAAACTGATCTGGACTAAAACTGTCTCCTGGAATTTAACCCCACCGAAACCAAAGTCTTGAAGATTAGGGAAGGACAAAGAAGACCGCCGACGAAGTTCGGCCTAGGAGGTCAAAGGATGCAAAGCTCACTCAAGGAAAAGGATCTTGGGGTGAGCATTATTCCAAGCAGGTCTCCTGAGGAGCACATCAATCAAAATTTGATACATCTCATCCCCTAGTTCTCCGTATCCAACTTTGGCTACGCCGTATCTCTACCAAACATAAAGATATTGTTTTTTGTTGGGTCCCTGGTCATGTCGACGTACAGGGCAATGAACAGGCAGACACTGCTGCGCGGTCAGCAGTGTCTGGACTATTTTGCTGCAATAGCTACCCACCTTCGCACCCGTTGGCAACAACGTTGGTCAACTCTGCTCGGTAACAAACTTCATTCTATTAAACCGGGCATAGGTTACTGGCCGTCTTCTTGTCATCAGTGCCGAGATTGGGAGACCACTCTCTCCCGCCTTCGCATTGGCCACACTCGTCTTACTCATGGGTATCTCATGGAGAGGCACCCTGTTCCTCTCTGTGAGCAGTGTCAAGTTCCAGTATCGATTAGCCACATTCTGTTAGACTGCCCTCTCTATCAACGAGCACGCAGAATTTACCTCCAACGTCGTCTTCGTTCTACTACTCTCTCTTTACCTTCCCTTCTTGCTGATGGACCCTCCTTTAATCCTGACTCTCTCATTGACTTCTTGACAACGACTGATTTACTCCACAAACTCTGATTATACTTTTCGCACTCCCCTCAGCCCTTTCTAGTTCAGTCTCTTGCTGCCCTTTACCCTTTCACCATCCACTACCCCGCTGTTATCCGTAACCTATTACTCATCCATCTCCCTTATGCCACCTGATGCCCTCGCTTCCTTCCTGCCCTGCAGCGTTGTATAGCCCTTGTGGCTTAGCACTTCTTTTTGATTATAATAATAATAATGCAACAGACCATCAATCTACGACCTTTGACCTTATTATTAATGCTGTCAGAGTAGTTGAGAAAACGAGTAAAAAATTCTATTAGGATTACTGATATAGTTTCATCAGATTGATCTCATATTTGACAACGTTTAAGTTCTGGTTAAATTGATCTTAGGAAAAGAAGGGGGATGATCTACAGCTCCTGTCCCTCATCAGTATTCGGTTTTTTTTTTAAGGCTGTTGAACTAGTGCTTTTAGTTTTTTTAAGGCATTTATCTCCTGCTCCTGGATCACGAGGGGTAGAGGGAGGGCTGAGTTATAGCTACCTTTTCTTGGGAGAATTTAACTGGGGTTCCTTTGCTGGTCGAGGGTTACAAGAAGCAGTAAGATGGCAGTTACAAGTCCTATCATTAGCGTTGAGAACACATCTTGTTTAAAAAAAAATCAACTTTCAATTCATAATCATTCTTAAACAATATGCATAAATCTATAATTTATCTTATACTGTTTAACTTTGTCACGGTAAAGACGTTTTTATAGTTTTAATTCTAATTCGGGAATAATTATTTTACCTAAAGTTATTACCTATATTTTTTTCACAACTTAACTAAAAATCGAAGCAATATTCCAGTACATTCAACAATTACCTCGTTATGTCTAATATGCATCAGTATTATTATGATATTCACAATATATGACAAACTTAGCGAATATTGAAACTTAACGAAATAAAAGCAATAAAAGATCCTTCGAATTAAGCCGTAATACCATAATTTTTTTGATATAAAAGTTTTTCTAAATAGGCAGTGTTAACTAACTCGAAACAATTGAAACATTTATCCAAGGTATATTATATTTTTATCAATTTATAATTCCGTTATAATTCATAATAATGTGCGTCTTATTATATTATGACCAACTCAGTACAACTGCCACAAAGAAAGGATGGAGTTGTTTTATCACAGAACTCGTAATTCACAAAATCTTGAATATAAACAATGTTTCCACCCGGGATCGAACCGGGGACCTTGCACGTGTGAGGCGTGCATGATAACCACTACACTATGGATTATTATTATAATAAAAAAGAAGCGCTAAGCCACAAGGGCTATATAGTGCTGCAGGGCAGGAAGGAAGCGAGGGCATCAGGTGGCAAAAGGGAGATGGATGAGTAATAGGTTACGGAGAACAGCGGGGCAGTGGATGGTGAAAGGGTCAAGGGCAGCAAGAGACTGAGCTACTACACTATGGAAACATTCATTTTTTAGCGCAAAATGTAAGGTATGTGAAAATTTTCTAGCTTGAAGGCCTTTATTCTTTTTTTTATTTATTCTTGAGAATATAATAATCTACAGTAAAAACATACTGATAAGTAAAGTTAATATGGTGAATTAAATATGAAGTTTGATATCTAAGGCACGGAGCAGCTGAAGCTCCAGGTTGTAACGCCATTCTGGATGATTCGGATCTTAACTTGTTGTGTGCTCGTATACACTTACGAAGCTGTGCAGCACTAACAGTACGCTGATAATGCCAGCTGAACCTGCGATTCGCCAGCAGCTCTGAAGAGATAATGTGCAAGTTTTGTAAAGTAAACACTGTCACCAAAAGCTTAATATGCACAGCAGTACTTTATACAAACCATTGCCCTTTGGTGATACGCTCAACTTGCAGCTGGTAACTAGGAGATGTCAAACAACGTAACATACTTCTTTCCTAAAGTCTACTGTGAAATCTCTTGTTCATTGCCTTCCCTATATTTTCAGTCAAAATCTTTAAAACCTCTCTCCGTTCCTTAGACATCAAACTTTATTTTCAATGGATTAATACCTTATTTAGTAGTTTAGTTCGTAATCTCCCTCCTGCTACTGATGTTTCCTGACCTAGGGTTAAACTCCAGGAGCCATTTGTCGGACCATACTTGTAGTTTGTCCAGATCACCTTGTAATCTTAACTGATCCTCTCCCACTTGTATTCTCATCAGTTTCACATCATCAGCGAACAGTGACACTTCTGAATCTATTCCTTCCACCATGTCATTCATGTATACAAGAAACAGCACCGGGCCTAGGACTGACCCTTGTGGAACCCCACTCGACACATTCGCCCACTCCGACACTTCAGCACGTACCAACACACGTTGTTTCCTTCCTGTCAGGTATTCCCTTATCAATTGCAGTACTTTCCCCTTCTTCCATACTTCAGGTAGTTGCCCAGTTTCAAGGGAAGTGTTGAAGATTTTGGTTAGTGGCACACGTAGCGTCCTTGCTTCCTCTCTAAGGACCCACAGAGAGATGTTGTCCTGTCCCACCGCCTTTGAGGTATCAAGGTCATTTAGGGGCTTCTCCACCTCCTCAGTTGTGTGTAATTCATCCAACACTTGTTAGCATATCCTTTGTTGATGTACCCCTCTGTTTTGTCTTCCTGTTATCCCTTCAGTCTCCACTGTAAATACTTCCTGAAATCGCATGTTGAGCTCCTCACATACCTCCTGGTTGTTTCTTGTGAGCTCTCCATCTTCTTTTCTCAGCCTGATTACCTGGTCCTTGACTGTTGTCTTCCTCCCAATGTGGATGTAGAGTAGTTTTGGGTCAGACTTGACTTTTGATACTATGTCATTTTCATACTGCCGATGCGCCTCCCTCCTTATCTGTTCATACTCGTTTCTGGCTCGTGGGTTATGGGGAGCAGGTGCCCTGGCAAGGGCCTATAGGGGGGTTGGTGTGGGGGTGAGGTCTGTGGTGTGGGGTGTGGGGGCAGACGGCCTATGGGGATTTTCAGTGGGGGTGGTGGTGAGGGGATGGGGGAGAGGGCCTATGGGGGTTACAGTGGGGGAGGAGGTTGTGGTGAGGGGGATGAGGGAAGAGGGTACAGTGTGTGGGTTGCTATGGGTTACTGTGAGGGTGGGGTTTGTGGTGAGGGAGATTGGGGATGGGGGATGGGGGAGAGGGTACATTGTGTAGATCACTGTGGGTTTCTGTGGGGGTGGGGTTAGAGCTGAGGGGGATGTGCAGGTTACTGAGGGTTACTATGGGGGTGGGGTTTATGCAGAGGGGGATGTGTGGGTTACTGTGGGTTTCTGTGGGGGTGGGGTTTGCACTAAGGGGGATGGAGTCAGAGGGTAGAGTGGGTGGGTTTTGGGTTAGGTCGTTTGATTGCTTTGGGATTGCCATGGTTGTGTTCCTTCTGTGGGTGGTACTGGAGGGGGTTGTGTTTGTTCTTCCATGCGGGCCTGATTTCTCCTGCTCTCCACCTTCCTTGCCTCCCATTCCTCCTTGCGATGTTGCACCCTCTCTTTCAGTGTCATCCTTTCTTCTTGTGTTCTGTCTCGGTCGAGGTACACACTTCGGAATGCCTGATTGTCCTTAGGTGTGCTTTCTCTTGCAAAATCCGGTTTCAAGCTGACTCTGCCTTAAAAATCACTTTGACTGGACACTTTTTCCCCCTCTCAAACCACCAAATTCTCCGAAAATTTGTCAACTGGGTCATGTTGTCCTCTCCTATTGCTTTCATGATGCTTTCAATCATTTGTTTCTCTTCCTGTTTCCTTGCCTCATAAGTTTCACCATCTACTTCTTGGAGCTCATGGACAAAAACAGCCCTGTCCCTTCCATCCCCCCACTGTGCTTCCCTGAGCATCCTCTGATTCAAATTAATTCCTGCCATTGATGCATTGCTTCTTACTATCTCTTTCCTATCCAGTGTCCCTGTGCTTATCTGTTCCTGGACATGGCAGTTGTCTGTTAGAGTCTTAGCTCCTTCATTGACTTTAGTCCCCTCAATAGTTCTTGATGTTCTTCCTGCCTTTTCCCAGGCCCCCCTTGGGTCTGATGGAGTCATCGCGTACTGTATATCTCCTTTGTCCACTACTGTCCCCTCATCGGTGACTGATGTAGTAGCTCTTTGTGCCATGGTTGTACTGTCCTGTGCTTCTTTAAGCTGTTTCAGACTCTTTAGTTCTTCTACTAAGCTCTGTATCTTAGCTTCAGCTGCTGTGATTTGTAATTCCCATTTCCTGCTCTTCACAGCTATTTTCTCTTCCATTTTCTTGCTGATCTCTTCCGGCCTCTTCCCACACTCCTCCTCTCTTCGCATGAGCTCTGCCTCCCAGTCCTCTCTCCCAGGTCCATCACTCACTTCATCCACCATTCCTCTGGTTCTCCATCCAGCTTTTTGGTGTCTCATGTTTCTTTTTCACAGAAGGAAGAGCTTATGCCAAGAGTGCTGTGGTGGGGGTTGTTTGTTGTGGGGCGGGGGGGGGGGTGTTTGTTGTGGGGAGAAGGGAGGCGGCGACAGGGAGGGGAAAAGGATAGTGAGCTGGAGGGGGAACAGCAGCAGGGAAGAAGAGAGATGGGCTAAGACTTAGGGGGGGGACAGTGGAAAGAGCAATGGGGGATGGAGGGGAGTAGAAGGAGTAGGGAGGATGAGAAAGAAGATGAAGAGGGAGAGAAAGTGGGAGAAAGAGAGATAGGGAGTGTGGTTGAGTGTGAGTTAGAAAGAGAGGGGGAAGGGAGAGTAAGAGCATGTGGAGCATGTGAGTTGGGGAAGATCAGCCTTTAGTGTGCTTTCAGGCCTCGGAGGAGAGGGGAGAGGGAGGAGGAGAATGGAGGGTAGGTGGGGGAAGATGGAGGAGGTATAAGAGGAGGACCAGGAGAAGGAAGGGAGGGAAAAAGAGAGGGAGGGAGGAAAAGAGAGAGGTAGGGGAGGTAGGTAGGGAGGAAGGGGGGAGGTGGAGGGAAGATGCAGGAGGTATAGGAGGAGGAGGAAGGAGGGAAAGAGAGAGGTAGGGGAGGTTGGTAGGGAGGGGAAGTGGGGGGAAGATGGAGGAGGTATAGGAGGAGGAGCAGCAGGAGGAGGAAGGGAGGGATAGAGAGAGGAAGGGCGGGAAAGAGAGAGGTGGGGGAGGTACAAGGAGAGTGTGAACTGTGGGTATGTGTGGGTATGAGTGGGTATGTGAGACGTGTCCGTTATGGAAGGGTACTCACCTATTTGTGGTTGCAGGGGTCGAGTCTTAGCTCCTGGCCCCGCCTCTTCACCGGTTGCTACTGGGCCCTCTCTCTCCCCGCTCCATGAGCTTTATCAAACCTCGTCTTAAAACTGTGTATGGTTCCTGCCTCCACTACGTCATTTTCTAGGCTATTCCACTGCCTTACAACTCTATGACTGAAGAAATACTTCCTAATATCTCTCTGACTCATTTGTGTCTTCAACTTCCAATTGTGGCCTCTTGTTTCTGTGTCCCCTCCCTGGAACATCCTGTCTTTGTCCACCTTGTCTATTCCATGCAGTATTTTATATGTCGTTATCATGTCTCCCCTGACCCTCCTGTCCTCCAGTGTCGTGTGTACTCACCTATTTGTACTCACCTATTTGTGGTTGCAGGGGTCGAGTCTTAGCTCCTGGCCCCGCCTCTTCACCGGTTGCTACTGGGCCCTCTCTCTCCCCGCTCCATGAGCTTTATCAAACCTCGTCTTAAAACTGTGTATATGTGTGTGTGTGTATGTGTGTATGTGTGTATGTGTGTGTGTGTGTGTGTGTGTGTGTGTGTGTGTGTGTATGTGTGTGTGCGCGCGCGTTACTATCTTGCCACCCAAGTCATGCTAGGGGTGAGGGATGAGGAGAGGGAGGGATAATCTCGCTGCCAGGTTTTTTGGGCCTATCCTAGACTCTCCACGTGCATGCTGCCATGTACCGAGAGAACCTATACCGGGAGTACCTTGCCTTTGCCTTTGCACCTACTCTTGCATACCTGGATCTATACTTACTTACTGAGTAAACACCTGTGTACCTACTCGTGTATACCTGGAGCTATACTTAATGAGTAAACACCTGTGCAACTACACGTGTATACCTGGAGCTATACTTACTGAGTAAACACCTGTGCACCTATTTGTGTATACCTGGAGCTATACTTACTTGCTGAATAAATGCCTGTGTACCTACATGTGTATACCTGGAGTTATACTTACTGAATAAACAATGTTAGTGCTAGTTGTGCCACCTTACTGCCTGCGCGTGCACTACAGTGCCCCTTCCCCACTTCTACTCCTCTGTCAGTGATCAGTGCCCTAGGTATGATATTCAGCTCTCCAGAGCAAGGTTTGTGACCCTCAGCTATCAGTAATATACAGTGCCAATACCCCAGCAACCACAAAAAGGCTATACGTTACGTCTGGCAGGCCTGCACTGTTTCGCTCATGCGCTGTAAGATGCTTCCCGTTTCGCCTCCTCTTCTATTTCTTCTTCACTGTATACACTATACACTGGAGTCACTAACTCAACTACCCTTACCTCTTATCTCCCTGGCTTGGGTCACACTTATTCTGTTTGAATTTTGGTATTGGGACGTGGCAATACCACCTACACCAACACTAGGCCTATGACAATTCCACTCTCTCTTGGCACTGATTCAAATTGTTTTATTGTGTCTGTATCCTTCACCTCCCTTTTCTGGTTGGGAGAGATCGTGTATCACTTCTCGGATTGTTCACTGACATTGTCAACTTCCAACGACCCTGGCAGTGGTTTTGATTGGCCACTAACTACTAAAGATTCAGTAGCGAAAACGAGCTGTTGCTCCCACGCGGTGTGTGTGTGTGCGTGTGTGTGTGTGTGTGTGTGTGTGTATGTGTGTGTGTGTGTACTCACCTAATTGTACTCACCTAATTGTGGTTGCAGGGGTCGAGACTCAGCTCCTGGCCCCTCCTCTTCACTGATCGCTACTGGGTCCTCTCCCTCTCTGCTTCCTGAGCTTTGTCATACCTCTTCCTAAAACTATGTATGGTTCCTGCCTCCACTATTTCACTTGCTAGGCTATTCCACTTCCTGACGACTCTACGACTGAGGAAATACTTCCTAACGTCCCTGTGACTCATCTGAGTCTTCAGCTCCCAGTTGTGATCCCTTGTTTCTATGTCCTCTCACTGGAACATCCTAACTCTGTCCACCTTGTCTATTCCCCGCAGTATCTTGTATGTCGTTATCATGTCTCCCCTGACCCTTCTGTCCTACAGTGTCGTCAGTCCGGTTTTCCTCAACCTTTCCTCGTACGACATTCCCCTGAGCTCTGGGACTAGCCTTGTTGCAAACCTTTGTACTTTCTCTAACTTCTTGACGTGCTTGACCAGGTGTGGGTTCCAGACTGGTGCTGCATACTCCAGTATGGGCCTAACATACACAGTGTACAGTGCACAGTGTACTCACCTAATTCTCACCTAGTTGAGGTTGCAGAGGTCGAGTCCGAGCTCCTGGCCCCGCCTCTTCACTGATCGCTACTAGGTCACTCTCCCTGAACCGTGAGCTTTATCATACCTCTGCTTAAAGCTATGTATGGATCCTGCCTCCACTACATCGCTTCTCAAACTGTTCCACTTACTGACTACTCTTTGGCTGAAGAAATACTTCCTAACATCCCTGTGATTCATCTGTGTCTTCAACTTCCAACTGTGCCCCCTTGTCACTGTGTCCAATCTCTGGAACATCCTGTCTTTGTCCACCTTGTCAATTCCTCTCAGTATTTTGTATGTCGTTATCATGACCCCCCTATCTCTCCTGTCCTCCGGTGTCGTCAGGTTGATTTCCCTTAACCTCTCCTCGTAGGACATACCTCTTAGCTCTGGGACTAGTCTTGTAGCAAACCTTTGCACTTTCTCTAGTTTCTTGACTTGCTTGGCTAGGTGTGGGTTCCAAACTGGTGCCGCATACTCCAATATGGGCCTAACGTACACGGTGTACAGGGTTCTGAACGATTCCTTATTAAGATGTCGGAATGCTCTTCTGAGGTTTTCTAGGCGCCCATATGCTGCAGCCATTATTTGGTTGATGCGCTCTTCAGGAGATGTGCCTGGTGTTATACTCACCTCAAGATCTTTTTCCTTGAGTGAGGTTTGTAGTCTCTGACCCCCTAGACTGTACTCCGTCTGCGGTCTTCTTTGCCCTTCCCCAATATTCATGACTTTGCACTTGGTGGGATTGAACTCCAGGAGCCAATTGCTGTACCAGGTCTGTAACCTGTCCAGATCCCTTTGTAGTTCTGCCTGGTCTTCGATCGAGTGAATTCTTCTTATCAGCTTCACATCATCTGCAAACAGGGACATCTCAGAGTCTATTCCTTCCGTCAAGTCGTTCACAAATACCAGAAACAGCACTGGTCCAAGGACTGACCCCTGTGGGATCCCATTGGTCACAGGTGCCCACTCTGACACCTCGCCACGTACCATGACTCGCTGCTGTCTTCCTGACAAGTATTCCCTGATCCATTGTAGTGCCTTCCCTGTTATCCCTGCTTGGTCCTCCAGTTTTTGCATCAATCTCTTGTGTGGAACTGTGTCAAACGCCTTCTTGCAGTTCAAGAATATGCAATCCACCCACCCCTCTCTCTCTTGTCTTACTGCTGTCACCATGTCATAGAACTCCAGTAGGTTTGTGACACAGGATTTCCCGTCCCTGAAACCTTGTTGGCTGTTGTTGAAGAGATCATTCCTTTCTAGGTGTTCCACCACTCTTCTCCTGATAATCTTCTCCATGACTTTGCATACTATGCATGTCAGTGACACTGGTCTGTAGTTTAGTGCTTCATGTCTGTCTCCTTTTTTAAAGATTGGGACTACATTTGCTGTCTTCCATGCCTCAGGCAATCTCCCTGTTTCGATAGATGTATTGAATATTGTTGTGTGTGTGTGTGTGTGTGTGTGTGTGTGTGTGTGTGTGTGTGTGTGTACTCACCTATTTGTACTCACCTATTTGTGGTTGCAAGGGTCGGGTCTTAGCTCCTGGCCCCGCCTCCTCACCGGTTGCTACTGGGCCCTCTCTATCGTAAAGGGTTCTTGAATGGAGATATCGTAGGTTGAAAGTAGACACACTTGTAGGATGGTAAATGTATTGTCAGACTGAGATGAGGGATGGAGCCCCAGCTGCCTTGCCTGTCTACGCCTGGAACGTCTGCCGCCGAGTGAGGCCGGGACAGGGGCATGAGCCCACACATCTGTATCCCGTGACGTCACACAAAGCCACAGGCCTACAAGGGATCTCGTGTCTAAAGCACATGGATGATGCTAATATGCTATGCTATATAATACTGGGAATACAGGGATCAGCAACTATGCTGACATCTCTCTCCCTGCTCCATGAGCTTTATCAAATCTCGTCTTAAAACTGTGTATGGTTCCTGCCTCCACTACGCCATTTTCCAGGCTGTTCCACTGCCTGACAACTCTATGACTGAAGAAATACTTCCTAATATCCCTCTGACTCATTTGTGTCTTCAACTTCCAATTGTGACCTCTTGTTTCTGTGTCCCCTCCCTGGAACATCCTGTCTTTGTCCACCTTGTCTATTCCGCACAGTATTTTATATGTCGTTATCATGTCTCCCCTGACCCTCCTGTCCTCCAGTGTCCTCAGGCCGATTTCCTTTAACCTTTCTTCATAGGACATTCCCCTTAGCTCTGGAACTAACCTTGTCGCAAACCTTTGTACTTTCTCTAGTTTCTTGACGTGCTTTATCAAGTGCGGGTTCCAAACAGGTGCTGCATATTCCAGTATGGGCCTGACATACACGGTGTACAGTGTCTTGAACGATTCCTTACTAAGGTATCGGAACGCTGTTCTCAGGTTTGCCAGGCGCCCATGTGCTGCAGCAGTTATCTGGTTGATGTGTGCTTCCGGAGACATGCTCGGTGTTATACTCACCCCAAGAGCTTTCTCCCAATGAGTGAGGTTTGGAGTCTTTGGACACCTAGCCTATACTCTGTCTGCGGTCTTCTGTGCCCTTCCCCTATCTTCATGACTTTGCATTTGGCAGGATTAAATTCGAGAAGCCATTTGCTGGACCAGGTGTCCAGTCAGTCCAGGTCTCTTTGAAGTCCTGCCTGGTCCTCCTCTGATTTAATTCTCCTCATTAACTTCATATCATCTGCAAACAGCGACACTTCTGAGTCTAACCCTTCCATCATGTCGTTCACATATACCAAAAATAGCACTGTAGCACTGGTCCTAGGACCGACCTCTGTGGGACCCCGCTCGTCATAGGTGCCCACTGTGATACATCATTACGTACCATGACTCGTTGTTGCCTCCCTGTCAGGTATTCTCTGATCCATTGCAGTGCCCTTCCAGTTATGTGCACCTGATCCTCTAGCTACTGCACTAATCTCTTGTAAGGAACTGTGTCAAAGGCCTTCTTGCAGTCCAAGAAGATGTAATCAACCCACCCCTCTCTCTCATGTCTTACTTCTGTTACTTTATCATATAACTCCAGAAGGTTTGTGACACAGGATTTGCCTTCCATGAATCCGTGCTGGTTGGCATTTATACTATTGTTCCGTTCCAGGTGCTCCTCCACTCTCCTCCTGATAATCTTCTCCATAACTTTGCATACTATACATGTCAGTGACACAGGTCTATAGTTTAGTGCCTCTTTTCTGTCTCCTTTTTTAAAAATGGGAACTACATTTGCTGTCTTCCATACCAAAGGTAGTTGCCCAGTTTCCAGGGACGTGTTGAAGATTGTGGTAAGTGGCACGCACAGCATATCTGCTCCCTCTCTAGGGACCCACGGGGAGATGTTGTCAGGTCCCATTGCCTTTGAGGTATCGATGTCCCTTAGCAGTTTCTTCACCTCCTCCTCATCTGAATGTATGTTGTCCAACACTTGTTGGTGTATTCCTAGCTGGTGTCCCCATCTGGTCTGTCCCCCCAGAGGCCTTCCTGTCTCCTCTGTAAATACTTCTTTAAATCTCATGTTGAGCTCCTCTCATACCTCTTGATCGTTTCTTGTGAGTTCTCCACCTTCTTTCCTCAGCCTTATCACCTGGTCCTTGACTGTTGTCTTCCTCCTAATGTGGCTATACAGCAGTTTCAGGTCAGATTTGACTTTCGATGCTATGTCTTTTCATACTGTCGCTGGGCCTCCCTCCTTATCTGTGCATACTCGTTTCTGGCTCTTCTACTAATCTCCTTGTTTTCCTGGGTCCTATGCCTCCTGTACCTTTTCCATTCTCTGTTGCACTTTGTTTTTTCCTCCCTACACCTTCAGGAAAACCAAGGACTCGTTTTGGTCTTCCTATTATTTCTGTTTCCCTTGGGAACAAACCTTTCCTCTGCCTCCTTGCACTTTGTTGCCACTTATTTCATCATCTCGTTTACTGATTTTCCTACCATTTCTCTGTCCCACTGAACCTCCTGCAGGAAGTTTCTCATACCTGTGTAGTCCCCCCCTTTTATAGTTTGGCCTTTCCCCTTCAATTCCTGTTACCTTCTCCACTTGTAACTCTACTATATAATCAAAACTCAGAACCACGTGATCGCTAGCTCCAAGGGGCCTCTCGTAGGTGATGTCCTCATTGTCAGAACTGCTCAGGGTGAACACAAGATCCAGTCTTGCTGGCTCATCCTCCCCTCTCTCTCTGGTAGTGTCCCTGACATGTTGATGCATGAGATTTTCAAGTACCACATCCATCATCTTGGCTCTCCATGTTTCGGGACCCCCATGTGGCTCCAGGTTTTCCCAGTCGATCTCCCTGTGGTTGAAATCGCCCATTACCAGTAACTTTCCTCTGCTCGAGTGAGCTCTTCTTGCCACCTCAGCCAGTGTGTCCACCATCACCCTGTTGTTTTCTTCGTACTCCTCTCTTGGCCTCCTGCAGTTTTGTGGTGGGTTATACATCACTCCAATGACTACTTTATGTTCTCCGGACTGAATTGCACCTACAATGTAGTCTCTTTCTCCAATCATGTCCATGCCTTCCATTTCCTCAAATCCCCATCGGTGTTTTATGAGCAGTGTGTGTGTGTGTGTGTGTGTGTGTGTGTGTGTGTGTGTGTGTGTGTGTGTGTGTGTGTGTGTGTGTGTGTGTGTAGTGTGCGTGTCTTTTTATGCGAATGTGCGTGTGTGTGTGTGCGTATGACCATGTGTGCACGTGCGTGAGAACATGCGTGTACGCGGACACGGACACGGACACGGACATAGTGAAAGTGAGAAAGCGGGGCACTACGCAGGGGCAACTGGTTTTCCAATGCTGGACTGAGACGAGTGAATTGTTATTTTATTAGTAAGACAAATCTTTATGTTTTTTTCCTCCAGTTCAGTGGTGTTGTTCTTATGGCAGAACAATATGTGCGTCAGGACTTGTGAATGTAAGATAGGCAATAGCTTTCTTACAAGCTACGGCAACATGCACTTCTAGCTTAAAGCTCCTTCATTCAGTTATCTCAATGAATAAATGTAAGTTGTTGTTAGCTTCTTGTTTTGTCAGGGAAAAAACACTTGACACCTCTTTGTCGTGGTAAATGGTTCTAAAACGGTGTCATATAACACTTTGTTAAGGCGGGGTAACAGTTGCCTCTGAGCAAATGTGTGTGTGTGAGGATGTGAATGTTTATAATCAGAAAATTGCGTACTAACACGGATCTTACACAGATTATCAACTAAGAAGCTTCTTCAAGGAGTATCATTGACACATAAGTTAAGGCTCCATTAACGACACTATGGTTGAGACCCGAAGATTGCGTTCCCTGGATGGGTAGCCGATGTTTGATTTCCTAATCTTTGCATAAATGCTACAATATTGAGGTTTCAAACTGTACGAACATTTTTTAAAATAATTCCATGTTTTATACTTTCTGTAAGTTAGAGTTTCGTAAGTATTAATAACTTCTGTATAATGTTACACTGGGTTAGAGTAGAAATTAAATAACTGGAACAAGTTTGAAACTGAAAAGGATGTTCAAAGGAGCGTTAAAATACTATTAATTAAACTAAAACAGTGTAGCAGAGCGTGGTTTCGATCCACGGACCTCTGGGTTATGGGCCCAGCACGCTTCCACTGCGCCACTCTGCTTGATAGGAAGGTTAATAAGAATACTTCCACCATAAGTTAATTACGTAAAAAAATAGAGGTTATAACAACTTGTGTGTTGTGTGTATTCGTTGGGTGGGTCCCGGACTCTGCCTTTTCCATGTGGTGACCCAACTAAATTATTATTAGATTAGTTTTTAATTTAATATGTATAATTACTAATAGAGAATTTATATTATAAGAACAGTGACAGTAATCTATGGAAAGCTCTCTTGCATCTCTTGGACTGGCTAATAAAATCGAGAAAATGGAATCGGCATGTGCAACCTTAGTGGTTACCATTGCTCGTCATCGGGTTTCTGTGTGTCATCTTTGACAGTCATTAGGTATCAGCCACTAAGGACTATGTACAGAAACGTTGTCGTGTTCAGTAGTCATCGTTCCTAATACGGTTGTTGAAACTAGGACCGGAAGAAAACCGACTTTCTGTGAAAAAGGTGTAGCAAGAAAGCCTAGGCTTTGAACTTTCCAGAGGTTCACGACGGCGTTTACGTTAAAGCTAATGACACAGACACCCTCATTGCTTTATCGTGCCACAAGTACAAACAAGCCAAGTACAAACAAGCCAAGTACAAACAAGCCAAGTACAAACAAGCCAAGCCAATGATGATCCTTTTCAAATCACTTGTTCTCTCTAGGCTGGAATACTGCTGTACATAACATCTCCATTCAAAGAAGGAGAAATCGCAGAGCTAGAGAGTGTACAGAGATCCTTTACTGCACGTATAAGTTCTGTCAAGCACCTTAACTACTGGGAATGCTTGGAAGCACTTGTACTCGTTGGAACGCAGGAGGGAGAGATACATCATAATCTACACTTGGAAAACCCTTAAAGGAATGGTCCCAAATCTGCACACAGAAATCACTCCCTACGAAAGTAAAAGACTGGGCAGGCGATGCAAAATGCCCCCAATAAAAAGTAGGGGCGCCACTGGTACACTAAGGGAAAACACCATAAGTGTCCGGGGCGCAAGACTGTTCAACAGCCTCCCATGAAGCATTAGGGGAATTACCAATAAACCCCTGGCTGCGTTCAAGAGAGAGCTGGACAGATACCTAAAGTCAGTGCCGGATCAGCCGGGCTGTGGCTCGTACGTTGGACTGCGTGCGGCCAGCAGTAACAGCCTAGTTGATCAGGCCCTGATCCATCGGGAGGCCTGGTCATGGACCGGGCCGCGAGGGCGTTGATCCCCGGAATAACCTCCAGGTAACCAAAAGAGGCTCTTTGGAGTAGCATGAGTATGTGAGTATTGTTTGTAGATGCAATGTCTGGATGTGATACCACAGGACATGTTTAGAATAGGGAAAGTAATACATAAAAATTCTCAAGTTATCACATTAGTTGTGATCACATTAGTTTATATTCGAGGACAGAGATGCCTCTAGATGCAATGTCTGGGTGCGATACCACAGGACATGTTTAGAATAGGGAAAGTAATACATAAAAATTCTCAAGTTATCACATTAGTTGTGATCACATTAGTTTATATTCGAGGACAGAGATGCCTCTAGATGCAATGTCTGGGTGCGATACCACAGGACATGTTTAGAATAGGGAAAGTAATACATAAAAATTCTCAAGTTATCACATTAGTTGTGATCACATTAGTTTATATTCGAGGACAGAGATGCCTCTAGATGCAATGTCTGGATGTGATACCACAGGACATGTTTAGAAGAGGGAAAGTAATACATAAAAATTCTCAAGTTATCACATTAGTTGTGATCACATTAGTTTATATTCGAGGACAGAGATGCCTCATACCAGGAACTGCTTCGTTTCGGGAAACTATATGACAACACTTGAATAGTAGAACTACAGAACCCTAAGCCTTGAATGAACTACTTACCCACAAATGATCTCTCCAAAATATGCAGCAATATTCTGCGTGCCTCCTACGAGCAGGGCTGCTGCTTCCACTGCCTGCGAGTTCACTACCAAGTAAGCTATTGAGGTAATTGAAATACTGTGTTTAACGTGAGAGATTATAAATTTAAGTTGGAGGCTGGCTGTGTTGTCCCCATCATTCCCGATACGTGAAATTGATTGTTCTCGAGATAACAGCAAGAACTTGTATGCTTCCAGCAGCTGCGCTAAAATTTTCTGTCTTGCAACATTCACTGTAAATGTCAAGGGCAGTATGAACCTAACTCACCAAAGCACGAACATTAATGATGACGTAAATGTATTTATAAATGTCACAGTAAATATTATTTAGCACCTTTTCTCTAAACTTAAAATTATTCATAACCTGACTGAATTTTGTCTTTAAATAAATATATGTACACACCAAGATTGCCCCTATCCGATATGCAGAAAACAAGATGTTTTGCTAATTTCTTGAAATTCGTTTGCTTGCCAGTTAGATTTTTTTTCACAAAATAACATATTTCCAAAAGGTTAATTCGTTAGATTTTTTTTTATTTATCTGACATTTCCAAAAAGGCGTTTCTTCTAAAATTAAAGCAAAATAAGTGCCCAGGTCCAGACGAAGTCCATGCAAGAGCACAAGTTCGTTGAGGGTCCGGAGACTAATTTAGTTTTAGTTTCTCTAGTTGTTTGATAACTACGTCCCTCGTGACTGTAATATTAACTGCTTTTTCTCATAACGTGAATAATTATTAATTGCTGGGATATCATTTATGTCTTCCTGTGTGAAGACTGAGCGAAAATAACTAATGATACAGACCAAATGTCCTGCTCATTATCAGTAGCTGTCCAGACCTAGTTCTCAGTGGTTCTATTTTTTTCCAGTTCTTTGTCCAATACACTTGAAAGAACACTTGTGGGTTTGTCTTTGACTAACTAGCTACTCTAATTTCAGAGTTAATTAATTTCACACCACTGTTTTAATATTAACATATTCCTCAAAAAGGCTATCCTCTCACCAGCTGATGTGCCTATAAATTCCTTTCTTCTGTCTTAATATATGCTTTAGTCTCCTATTCCTTCACTTGGGATCTTTATTATTTAACTTTATTCTCTGGGGAGTATATATAATTTAGACACACTGTACATTATTAAGAAAAAAGTCACATTCGCAGATTGTATCGGTTATTGTTAGTATGATCTTGGTAAATAGAATCATTACTCAGATATCCCCAGTCAAGATTTGGCAGGTGTTTACTTTAAGTTCATTATAACAGACAGAACGAAAATCTGGGACTTTTATTGTAATATTCTTATTATCGTACTCCAAAGTATTATCAATGATCTCTAGAATCTTTTACTAGCATTTCTTTATTTGACTAAACCAGGTTGAGCAAGACATTACCGCTGGTAGGCGCTAGGAAACAGAATAGTCCTGTAGGGTGAGATTTTACCACTTCCTACTTAATGACCCAGGAAAGTTATGGTAAACTGGCTAATAGATGACTTACTAAGACTGGCTCTAACATGTATGTCACGACCCTCTCAAAGACATCTTGGAACCAATATGGGACACATTGGTTTCAAGTATCAGAAAACGCAGCTAAATATTCCAGGTAAGCTGTCATGCCTGCAAACCATTTAATGGCAAGATAGATCAGCGAGCTCTTCATGTTAAACGGGGTCACAGTACACTGATAATGACCTCCTGGTATTACGAAGGCACAAATGTCCATGATTTCACCAGTTAAGAGAACTTGATAGAGCCCTTTAAAATGTCCAGTTTAGAAACATACATGACCATACCCACAAAATCCAACTTGTCGTCATTTCGAGTAAGATGGTAAGCATCTGGTTCTAAGATCTCATTCACCGTGCAATAATACGTACACATTCGTAGTTCCCAATCAGATTTTTTCACAAGGATGCAAGGTGAGACGCATGTTCTAATATACCTACTACCTCATGCTGAAGTAGTCTCTGCTCTTCTGGACTAATTCTGTAGGTATAGAGTTTAATAAGTTAGCAGAGTTAACGTCCGTGATGTGATAACCAACGCTGAAAATACTCGGAACATCCGAAATTATAATGGGATAGTTTTGCAGAAGAGTGGCGAGATTTGTCATTTGGACTTCTGCAAGTTCTGAGACAAAATGGAGAGGATCCTGGAGGAGAGCCGAGTTAGGAAGCCTTATTTGAACCTCCTGAACTGAGTGCAAGGAATCATGGTCACCATCAGGGTCTGAAGCACAATAGGAAAAGGTCATTATTTGTTGCCTGAGGTGGTTCTAAGAATTTTTGATTTGGTTAATGTGGTACACTTTACCAAAATTTGGTTTGTCTAGAAGTGCTACCAGTTCGTTAAGGTCTTTGTGAATTTCTCCTTTAGTGTGTGACCTGGTACAAGTTCCTGAAATAACAACTTTTCACCTTTGTCACACTAACGAAATTTAACTGCCTTGTTATACCTCTTTTCCATGTTGGTTTGGGCAGTTATTAGTTCTCCTTATCCAGAAGTCGTGCCACGTGTAGAATTGTATGGAGTCTTCTTGGTTTTTTCTACCAACCATCCTTACAGTATGCCCAAAAAATGAACTGGAATGGACTGTACCATGTAGATTCCTGCAAAATTTCTCATGTGGCAAAAAAGCAGCAGACATAACGATTCATCCCAGTCTGTAAGAATAATATTTGCAGTACGAACGCATCATGATTTTCAAAGGTGTGGTGTAACCTAACCAATGCTTCTTGGGATTGAGTGTGATATATTGAGGATAGTCTTTATTTAATTCCTATTCAGCTGAAGACTTCTCTAAATGTTTTTGCAGTAAAATTAGTGTCCATATCACTCTGAATAGATCGTGGAATTACATCCTGGGATATATATCTAATAAAGGCTATCAATGTGGTCTTAGTACTACACAGTTTAAAAGAAAAGTAAAAAGGGGGATCAGAAAGGCTAAACGTGACTATGAAATTAGAGTTGCTAATGAATCAAAGACTAATCCAAAAGGGTTCTTTTAAGTGTATACGACGAAGGTGAGTGAAAAAGTAGGACCTCTGAAAATTGGGAATGGACAGTTGAAAGATAACGAACTGGAAACGTGTTCTCTATTTAATGATTATTTTTTGTCAGTCTTTACACAAGAAGACGTAAATGAGATTCCAGAAATTAAAAATTATTTAGTTTCTGAAGAATTCAAATTAACTAGTATTACTGTCACGAAGGACATGGCTATCAAACAGATAGATAAACTGAAGCAAAATAAGTCCCTGGGGCCCAACGAGTTGTTTTCCAGAATACTTAGAGAATGCAAGATGGAACTTAGTCAGCCATTAACGAGTGTGTTTAATGCGCCCATCTTAACTAGTATTGTGCCAAAGATGTGGAAAATAGCTAATGTAGTTCCTATATTAAAATGAAGGGATAAGTCCACTCCTTCAAATTACCGTCCAATAAGCCTGACGTCTATAGTAGGCAAATTATTAGAATCAATTATAGCTGATATTATTAGAGGTCACCTTGAAGAGCATAATTTGATTAATGAATCTCAGCATGGGTTCACGAGAGGTTCCTGCCTGACAAATTTACTGACGTTCTTCAACAAAACATTTGAGGCAGTAGACAGAGTGATAAAGAATATGATATTGTTTTTGGATTTTTTTAAAGCCTTCGATAGAGTACCTCACAAGAGACTCTTAAGAAAAGTGGCAGCTCATGTTATAGGAGGTAAAGTTCTAGCATGGATAGAGGCATGGCTTACCAATAGAAAGCAGAAAGTTTCCATTAATAGGGTCAAATCTGAATGGGGATTAGTCACTAGTGGCGTTTCACAAAGATCAGTTTTAGGCCTCTCTTGTTCATAATTTATATTAGAGACCTTGATGAAGGAATTACAAGTGACATGAGCAAATTTGCTTATTATACATTAATAGGCCGTACGATTCATTCTGAGTAGGATACCAATAAATTCCAGGAGGATTCGGACAAATTAATGTCTCGGTCTGAAAAATGGCAGATGAAGTTTATTGTGGACAAGTGTAAAGCACTTGTCCTTGGTAATGAAAATAACCCTTGAAGTTATAAACTATGTGAAGTAGAGCTTGATCATACAGAATGTAATAAAGTTGGTAGAATTACCGACAATATGTAAAGTAAAAGGACACAAGTGCAACTAATGTGACATTTATTGTGGCAACGTTTCGCTCTCCAGGAGCTTTATCAAGCCATTACAAAAAATACATGGACACAGAGGGTATATAAAGGCTCTGAGTGAGGTGCAATACTAGTGAGGTACCATTTCGATGTTCACTAGTGGTAGTAGTAGTAGTAGTAACAAAAATAATGCAATATGGAAGAGCAAATAATTCGTACATGAGTAAAAGGATATAAAAGCTATTACTTGGGTAACATAAAAATAGGTTGGACAAATATAGACTGGAAAGATGCAGCTTCTTTCAGTGTTCACTCTCTGTAATGTGCTTTGCGTAATATAACAGGAGAGACTATGTGATGGCAGGGTTTACTGTTTTCAGGAGGATTCTTGCTAAGACTTCGGAGATGGTGAAGCAGCCATTGTTTTGTTTAATTGTATTCGAAACAGCGATCAGTGCTGATTCAAGGCACTTGCGTGTGCGGAAATTAGTTTCTTTGATCACTAATTGGGCGTCTCTGAATTTCATGAGATGATTGGTGGAATTTCGGTGTTGTACACAGGCGTTGTTTAAGTTGTCGTTCCTACATGCGTAAATGTGTTCATTGAGGCGGGTGTCGAGGTTTCTTGCTGTTTCACCTACGTAGATCTTGTCACAGCCTCCACAGGGTATAGTGTAAACTCCTGCATTGACTGGTTCGTGGTGCTTGGGTTTTGTCCTGGTTAGATCCTTTATTGAAGTTGTAGAAGCGATGGCGACTCTGGTGTTAGCTTGTGAAAGTACTTTTGAGACGTTTAGTGCAACCTGGCTGTTGGGAAGAATTATAACTTTGTTGGGAGCGGTGTTGATGCGTGGAGAATTGATGATCTGAAGAGCTCTTTTCTTGCAGTCTTTGATGAAAAAAGAAGGAAATTGTAACTCAGTGAATGTTTGGTGAATGTAAGTACATTCCTCGTCAAGAAACTCAGGACTACAAATTCGGTATGCTCTTAGGAAAAACCCGATGATGATGCCTCTTTTGGTCTTGGTATCTTGACTGGAATAGAAGTGTGTGAGATCATTTTTATTGGTGGGTTTCCGATAAACTTGAAATCTTAGGTTGTTGTCTACTTTGTGAATGAGGACATCGAGGAAAGGTAGCTTGTCATTGGACTCTTCTTCTAGTGTAAACTGAATCGCTGGTTCAACTGCGTTGAGCCTTGCCTGAAGATCCCGTACATCAAAACGTTTTGGAGTTATTACGAGGACATCGTCCACGTAACGTAACCAAGTGACGCTTGAAGGGATGATGTTGGCGAAGTGTTCGGACTCTAGGTGTTCCATGTATAAGTTGGCTAGGACGGCACTTATTGGGGACCCCATTCCCATGCCGTAGGTTTGTTTGTAGAGCTTGTTATTGAAAGAAAAACAGTTGAAGTTAACACAGAGTTCAATCAAGTCAACAAAATCTCCGGGAGGTAAAGGAAGATTAAGGTCCTGGTTGACTTTACGTCGTAGAACCTCGATGGCTTTTTTGGTAGGTACTTTTGTGAAGAGGGAAGTCACATCCAAACTGCTTAGTTTCTTGTTACGGATGGAGAGGTTACGGATGCGGTTGAGAAGGTCGCATGAGTGTTTAAGATGAGCGGGGCTGATGGTCCCCAGAAGGCAGGAAAGATGTTTGGCAAGAACTCCGGCTAGTTTGTGTGGAGCACTGCCTATTCCTGACGTGATTGGTCTGAGAGGAATATTGTGTTTATGGGTCTTGGGTAAACCATACATGTGTGCTGGTTTAGGGTTGCTTGGTAACAAGTACAGAAGTTTCTTTCCTTCTCTAGTGCCTAACTCCTTTGATAAATCCTACCTCCGCACGTCTTTGACCATGTTTCCGGCTTCTCCCTATAAGTTGCGACGATTTTCAGATCACCCGCACATCTCTGGTCGGACCACCTCTGTTTCCCCACCTAGACGACCCCGACAGTTAACAGATGACACTGCTTCAACTACCTCTCGCTCTTCCCAGAAATGACTAGCACGACACTCACTCTCACACACTACGTTCCAAAGTACTCAATATACCAAGTTTTTAACTCTGCAACCGACATCTCTCACTGATTATATTTCTGATCATAGTATCAGCTAGGCACTCCTGCGCCATGTTGGTCAAAATATTTTAATTCTTCATTTAAAAGTGGTCCACGCATATTTACGGTATGAAACGCTGGCCAGGCCTGTAGTCTGTCCATTCTTACCTAAATGATACTCCTGTCACTATTCAGAATCACTTTTCTCTCAATTCTTGCAGTGGTACTGTAGCCCTTCCTCATGTCGTTGTTCAACGTGATTTCCGCACATGTGACACCGACATTCTGGAGCATCTTGAGCTCAAAGACCTCCCAGTTCTCAAAGTGGACACTTATGTATTTCCTGCCCGCAGGTGGAGACGCTTCCCCTGCAATGTAGCTTGCTCAGGGTTTTGATTGCCGAGAACTTCCGGCCTCAGTCTATATTCAGGACACCGTTTATAAGTCCAAAAGTCGATCTCTACACCACAATAGTGTAGAAATCGTTGGCGCTTCAGCTACTCTGTGAAATATTGTCCATGGCAGAATACCCAGTCTGTGATGCTCCTGACCATACCAATACATCCTGCAACCTACCTACCTCCTGTTTTAATTATAATAAGGCTCACCCAGCTTATTTATGTCATTGCCAAGTTTACTTTAAAGAACAAGAAATCCTCTGTCTCAAAGAAAAAAAGGGTTTCACTTACGCAATGGCAATCTCTCATCTCCTCTTCAAAGGAAAATTTCCAGGAGGTACCTTGGTGGTACCTACTTCAACAATCTCCCCTGTCTACAAGACCTTTCACAATCTCCTTTGTCTACAAGACCTTTCACAACTACACCAGCCCATGGCCTCTCTACTTCTAAGCCATCCCCAAAGTTCGAATCTCCTTTAACTCTTCCTTTATTTATCTTTACAAACATCTTTCTTTTCCAGTCTCATTGCTTTACCTCTTACTGTCTCTGTTACGGGTGTGGAGGTTCATCCTCTCCTGTCCGCTCCCAAGTTTCTTCCCAAGCTAAGTCTAGCTTTTTAGCCTCCCTTCTTTGATGACTTCCATCGTCTCTTCGACTTTTTCTCACCCTCCTCCTTCTGTCTCTGACATACTATCTGCAACGTTTTTGTCTTCTGAAACGCCTGAAGCTGTGTCCGAATATGATAAGGAAACAAAACCAATGGTGGACACCGATCCACCTCCCATTACTCCTTTTCCTCGCTTTTCTAAACCATCTTCATGACTCCTTCCTTTGCAGTTGCTGCAATTCTTCGCTACCCATTTATCTTCCTCTTCCTCCTCATCTAGACTTTACTAACCCTCTTCCTCCAGACACACCTACTACTTCATGATACCTATATACCTTTCTTTGTAAATCATGAATTATTTTCAGTGGAATATTCGAGGCCTCAGGGATAATCGGCGTGAGCTTCAGGTGTAGCTCTTCCAGTTTTTCCTTGTGTCTGTTTACAAAAACCTATATTGCGCTCCGCTGTTATTCATCCTGTCTCGGGCTGCATTTTACTGCATTCATTGGAGCCTTTTCTGAGGAAACTTTTAATGTAAGTGCACTTCTTATTCGAACCGGTATATATCATACCATCAGATCTTTGTTCATACTTCGCTGCATTACACTGCAGCACGTATCTACTTGAACAAGTGGTATACAGTCTGCTCTTTATATCTTTCTGCTCTCGAGCATTATCTATTCCAGCTATTGCATTTCTGGTTTCTTCCCTACCGCCACATCTCTTATTAGGTAATTTTAATGGTCATCATTTCCTCCGGGGGACTCACTGCGACTCTCGTGGCGATCAGTTAGAGGCTCTTCTCACTTCTCTTCCCCTCCATGTTTTAAATATGGGTACTCCCACCAATTTTGATCCTTTTGATCCTCATACTCAATCTCTCTCTCTTGCATTGATCTCTCGGTTTTCTTGTTCTCAACTGCGCTTGACTTGACATTACCTGGTCTGTGCTCCCAGATTTATATGACAGCAATCATTTTCCTATCCTCCTTACCTCCCATTCATATTATCGTCCTCCTCGAAGCCCACGTTGGCAATTTAAATGGACGAATTGAGACCTTTACTGGTGTCAAACCATCTTTAGTGAGAAGCCTTCGACCTGCACTGATAACCTATTACAACTATTTTTGACTTCGATTTTAACCGAGTCTGTACATTCAGTTTTTTTTTTTTTTTCAAAATTTGTGTAGGCACTCTCAGAAATGTGGTTTCCTGCTTGTGCTCATGCAATAGGTTTGAATTATGCTGTATGAGGCTGATATCATTACAATAGGACCACAGAACGACTCCTTAATTTTAAGAGAGTGAGAGGTTGCTTGTTGTGTCATCGGTGAAGCCAAACGCATTTATTGGGGATTTATGTTTCTACCATTACTTTGTCAGCATAGTTGCTGTTCATCCTTATGTGTGTTGTATAGCTTAGCTGAGTATCATAGTACCATCCATGTGTTTTATATAGACGATCCCTACTAGGCCTAGTGACTGTATGACGTCACGGGATGCGGCATGAGTGAGTGGGATGCGCTACCTCACTCTCAGTCCATGCTTAGACCTACCAGGCAGCAACACGGCAGACTGGGCCTCCCTTACCACAGTCTGACAATATATAGTGTTACCATCCACAAGTGTGTTTATCTTCAACCATCATATCTCCTTACGAACCCCCATGACAACTTCGGATTCCTCTATGAGTGAAATTAGGAGAAAGGTACAGAAACTGAGTGGCAAGTATTCTCTAGACCCGTCTCCCGTTCTTCTTGTTGCTGGTGTCATCATTAAAAGACCTCTTGAAGATGCCACAGACATTGGAGATCATCTTCTCCATATCTCTCAGTGGCTATCTATGCCCCTCCTTTCTTTCCTTCATTTCTGCCAGAGAGTTACTGCCTTTAGACTTTTCATATTCATATGGTTCTGCATTTATATCCGTCAGCCCTTACAGTTCTCTCACGTTTTTTTAAATCTTATTTGGCAGCAAGGGGTTCTTTACCACCTCTGGAAAACTGCCTTTGTTCTGCCTTTTCTTAAACCAGGTACTTCGGGCCATGATGCATCACACTATCGTCCCACTTTGCTCTTATCAGTCCAATTTGCTGGTTGATGGAACGTCTAGTAGACAGACGTTTGGTGTGGTATTTAGAGAGACACAATTGTCTCTCCACTAGTCAATTAAACTTTCATAAGGGCAGCTCTCCTATTGACCCCTAACTCCACTTAGATGCCTATGTTCGTAATGCCTTTGCTTGTAACCACTCAGTTATCGTGGTCTTTCCTGATCTCGAAGAAGCATAAGACACCACTTGGAGATAAAACGTCTTGGCCGATGCTCATTCCCGAGGCCTCCAAGGCAAGCTGCTATTTTTTCCTTAGAAACTTACATCAGATGTATTTCCGTGTTCGAGTTAATAACTCGTTTTTCCCGGATTGTGTCCTTGATGAAGGTGTCCCTCAGGGATGTGTACTTAGCACCGCTCTTTTTCTAATAGTTATAAATTATCTGGACACTGTTCTTCCATCTAATATTTGATCATCACTTTATGTCAAATGATGGTAACGGGTTTGCAGCAATGCGAAGGAAGGAGTCATGTAGATGGTTTAGAAAAGGAAGGAAGAGGAGTGACAGGAGGTGAATCGGTGTCCATCATTGGCTTTGTTTCGTCAGTATATTCGGAGACAGCTTCAGGGGTTTCAGAAGACAAGGACGTTGCAGAGATTTTGACGTCAGAGACAGGAGGAGGAGGATGAGTAAAGATCGAAGAGACAATGGAAGTTACCAAAGAATGGGGATGAAAAGCTAGACTTAGCTTGGGAAGAAACTTGGGAGTAGACAGGAGAGGATGAACCTCCACGAATGTGGAGGTTCATCCTCTAAGGGGTAAAGTACAAGGCAATGAGACTGGAAATGAAAGATGTTTGGAAGGATAAATGAAGGAGGGGTTAAAGGAGATTTGATCTTTTGGGATGGTTTAGACTTTGGAGAAGTACAGAGGCGAAGCGAAGGTGTAGTTGTGAAAGGTTTTGTAGACAAAGATACATGCGAGCGAGATGAAGATTCAAGAACAGTGTGAGGCGACGAGGTAGGGACCTCTGAGTTTAGGGCGGTGGAAGTTGTGATCACAAAGGAGATTGTAGAAGTAGGTTCCACCAAGGTTGGAAGCCGATTAGTAACGCTCAAAAAAGAAATTCGTTGAAATCTTACTTAAAAGCGGAGATGAGAGACTTCCACAGCGTATGTGAAGGCATTTTTACTCTTTGAGATAGCGGATTTCTCGTTCTTTTAAGTAAACTTGGCAATGTCATGAATAAGCCTTGTGAGCCTTAGTACAATTAAGCTAGGAGGGAGGTAGGCTGCAGGATGTATTGGTATGGTCAGGAGCACCACAGACTGGACATTCTGCCATGGACATGGAATATTTCACTGAGTAGCTAAAGCGCCAGCAATTTCTACACTATTGTGGTGAAGAGACCGACTTTTGGACTTGTAAACGGTGTCCTGAAATAGAGACCGAGGACGGAAGTTCTCGGCAGTCAAAACCTAAGCGAACTACATTGCAGGGCAAGCATCTTCACCAGCGGGCAGGAAGTACATAAGTGTCCACTTTGAGAACTGGGAGGTCTTGGAGCTCATAATGCTCGAGAATGTCGGTGTCACTGCAAGAATTGAGAGAAATGTGATTTTTGAATAATGACAGGAGTATCATGTAGGTAAGAATGGACAAATTGTGAACCTGGCCAGCGTTTCATACCGTGAATATGCATGCACCACTTTTAAAAGCAAGAATTTAAATATCTTGACCAACATGATGCAGGAGTGCCTAGCTGATACTATGATCAGAAAGATAGGCAGTGAGAGATGGTGGTTGCAGAGATAAAAACTTAGCCCATTAAGTATTCTGAAACGTAGTGTGTGAGGAGAGCGAGTGTCGTGCTAGTCATTTCTGGGAAGAGCGAGAGATAGTTGAAGCAGTGTTATCTGTTAACTGTAGTGTTCGTCTAGGTAGGGTACCAGAGGTGGTCCGAGCAGAGATGTGCGGATGATCTGAAAATCGTCGCAACGTATAGGGAGAAGCCGGAAGCATGGTCGAAGACGTGCGAGGTAGGATTTATCAAAAGAATTAGGCATAACCCAGGTACCAGAGATGGGCAATAAAGTGTTACCCGCAGAAGGTACCGAGGTGTTAGAAAGAACCGAAGAATGGTCCGATAACGAGGCAGGGTCAGAAGAGTGCGCTGCAACAGAAAAGAGTCAGGGAGGAGTATCATGGGCTTGGGACTCCATCGTTACGTCACTGTCACTTGTTTTTCCGAAATAAGGAAAAAGTATAAAGCAAAAATTGCTGAAAAAGGAAAGGAGGGGGGTAACGCGGAGGGGTAGCTCCTAGGAGGAATGAAAGGGCACCCAAGAGGACATCAGAGCAGCCAGTAGTGAAGATGCGGCCTGGAACCCATGCCATACCTTACCTTTCATGCCAGTAAACCGGCAGTCCAGCTCACATCCACCGAGCCACCTTGGTGAACTGAAGAGCGGGAGGTCCGAATCCTGCCACAAGGCATACCCCCTTCGGATACCACCTCCCAGAATCCGACAGGCAGCTTCCAGAAATACACTAGTCACCTGAAAGACATCACTGCACTACACAAAAGCGACACTAAAACCAAGGACCTCAATGGAATGGGATTCACAATGATATCCGCCCCCAACCTAGTAGCTAGAATTCCTGAGGGGAAAACCCCATAGGCAAAAAGTGGGAAAGGGAAGAGAGGGCAGGGATGGGGAGTAATGAAAGGGTCTTCCGTTTCATTTCCCCTTTACTCCAACTGGAGTAATGAAAGGGTCTTCCCTTTCATTACTCCAGTTGGAGGAAGAGACCGAAAATTCCATTTCCTCAGACCAAAAGCCTCTTCACCGCACCAAGGAGCCCACCTGTTCAAGAGGACCCCTTATAAAGCTCTCCTATTCTTCTATAGGAATAGCAAGATTGTCAGTTATTCCCGTATAAATGTCCGACGGACTTACCTACTGGGAACAGGAACTGAGGAACCTTTCTATTCCTTCCGTTGTTTAGTCGGCTACCACTAAAGTCGACTCTGTACATCCTGCTAAATTTATACTCAACAACAATATATTATATAGCCAGTCTACTGGTAATTATTTAAGGTGGGATTTCCAAACTTGATAGGCTCTTGATAGACAAAAAGTTCACAAATCAAGTGACATTTGTTTGCCACTAAAATCCTTTATAGAACATCCCAACATTTTGCTTCCCCAGGATTAAGACGATATGTCGGCTGCAGTCACATCAGATCCTGCCGAAAGTGTCAGTAAGTGAGAAAACCTAAAAACTACTTCAAACCTGCATCACTTCATCCCATACCCGCTGATGGAGAACTATTTGCAGACCTGATCATAGTCTCAGTAAGACATTTACAAAGGCCAAGTCAGGTAATCAATATCTCTTAAGCGTTGTTGAGAAAGCCACTAGGTATCATGAGGCAGTGATTATGTGCAGTACTAAGGCCACATTGATAGCCTTTATTAGATATATATCCCAATATGTAATTCCACGATCTATTCAGAGTGACCAGGGCACTAATTTTACTGTAAAAGTTCTTAGAGAAGCCTTCAGCTGAACAGGAATTAAATAAAGACTATCCTCAATATATCTTAATCCCAGGAAGCTTTGGTTAGGTTACACCACACTTATGAAAATCATGCGTTCATATTGCATATATTATTCCTACAGATTGGGATGAATCGTTATGTGTGTTACCTTTTTGCCTCGGTGTTATTATGATATTCACAAAAATGACAAACTTAACAAATTCAAAACAATGAAAGATACTTCGAATTAAGCTGTATTTGTTTTAATTGTATTTGTTACATAATTTTTTTTTTGACCAGTGTCAACTAAATCAGAACTGATGAAACATTTATCTGAGGTATTTTGTATTTCATTAATTTATAATATAATTCGGTTATAGTTCCTCATGATGTGTATATTATCGCGTTTTGACTTACTCAGTATAACTGCCGCAAAGCGACGATAGAACTGTTTTATCACAGATTTCACAATTCACAAAATCATTAATATAAACAATGTTTCCGCCCGGGATCGAACCGGGGACCTTGCGCGTGTGAAGCGCACGTGATAACCACTACACTACGGAAACTTATGCTTTCGTTATAGCAAAAAAATAAAGTAAGTGAAAATTTCCCGGCTTTAAAGACTATTCTTTTTCATTTGTGAAAAATATAATAATATTATACAATGCTAACAAGTAGATAAGTAAAGTTATTATTGTGAAGTAAATATTACGACACTGTTGTTTCTTATATATCATTTTACTGTTAAGGAAATGTATAACCAAAGTGCTTCAGTGGCTGTCCAAAAGCGGCCATGACAGCTGGTGTATATTTCAGGAATGAAGACTTATTTTTTTTTGCGAGTTATTAAACCGGAGAGTTAGTAACCAAGGAAAACATAATGAAGCCACTGTCCGGTATATATCCACTGGCTCTTCACTCCTGTCCCAGGATGGACCCTCACATTTCGTCTAACAGTCAGGTACCTGACTATTAGACGAAATGTCAGGTACCTAACTTTACCAAGGTCAGGTACCAGACGTTTGACATTAGACAAGAGATATCGACAAACTGGTATATAACATACCTAAACAAGCACCTAGAGGTATTTATTAGAAACCGCTTCTGTCCCTGTACCTTGAGCACTTCTATACAGTTAGAAATGATCAAGGTTCCGGGACTGAAGGTTTTCAATAATTATATCGTAGTGTTTGCTTAAGTTTCTATTTAAATTAGCCTTGTTAATTGCATAAAGATAATAAGTTTCAGGAAACATTTCCGAGCAACAATCATACAGTTCTTAGGCCGCTACAGTGCTGAGGCCGCTACAGTGCTGAGGCCGCTACAGTGCTGAGGCTGCTACAGTGCTGAGGCTGCTACAGTGCTGAGGCTGCTACAGTGCTGAGGCTGCTACAGTGCTGAGGCCGCTACAGTGCTGAGGCTGCTACAGTGCTGAGGCTGCTACAGTGCTGAGGCTGCTACAGTGCTGAGGCCGCTACAGTGCTGAGGCTGCTACAGTGCTGAGGCTGCTACAGTGCTGAGTCCGCTACAGTGCTGAGGCTGCTACAGTGCTGAGGCTGCTACAGTGCTGAGTCCGCTACAGTGCTGAGGCTGCTACAGTGCTGAGGCTGCTACAGTGCTGAGGCCGCTACAGTGCTGAGGCCGCTACAGTGCTGAGGCTGCTACAGTGCTGAGGATGCTACAGTGCTGAGGCCGCTACAGTGCTGAGGCTGCTACAGTGCTGAGGCTGCTACAGTGCTGAGGCTGCTACAGTGCTGAGGCTGCTACAGTGCTGAGGCTGCTACAGTGCTGAGGCCGCTACAGTGCTGAGGCTGCTACAGTGCTGAGGCTGCTACAGTGCTGAGGCCCCCTACAGTGCTGAGGCTGCTACAGTGCTGAGGCTGCTACAGTGCTGAGGATGCTACAGTGCTGAGGCCGCTACAGTGCTGAGGATGCTACAGTGCTGAGTCAGTGCTGCTACAGTGCTGAGGCTGCTACAGTGCTGAGGCTGCTATAGTGCTGAGACCGCTAGAGTGCTGAGGCTGCTACAGTGCTGAGGCCGCTACAGTGCTGAGGCTGCTACAGTGCTGCTACAGTGCTGAGGCCGCTACAGTGCTGAGGCTGCTACAGTGCTGAGTCACAGTGCTGAGGCTGCTACAGTGCTGAGGCTGCTACAGTGCTGAGGCTGCTACAGTGCTGAGTCCGCTACAGTGCTGAGGCTGCTACAGTGCTGAGTCAGCTACAGTGCTGAGGCGGCTACAGTGCTGAGGCTGCTACAGTGCTGAGGCTGTGCTGACAGTGCTGAGTCCGCTACAGTGCTGAGGCTGCTACAGTGCTGAGTCCGCTACAGTGCTGAGGCTGCTACAGTGCTGAGGCTGCTACAGTGCTGAGGCTGCTACAGTGCTGAGTCCGCTACAGTGCTGAGGCTGCTACAGTGCTGAGTCCGCTACAGTGCTGAGGCTGCTGCAGTGCTGAGTCCGCTACAGTGCTGAGGCTGCTACAGTGCTGAGGCCGCTACAGTGCTGAGGCCGCTAACAATTGATTCTTGAACACGCATACTGTGATAAACTGTACACTTATTCACTAAATATAATTAAGCAAAAGAAGACAAAATGTAGTATAACGTGATTTTATATTGCCAACGCATCGCCCACATAGTGGGCATTATCAAGTCGTAAATACAGTTATAGTACATTGAAGGAAGAGGATGTATGTACATATATAGGGAGCGTAGTGAAGTGAAGTGTCAGGTGATTGATGTTGCTAACCTGGAGGTTGTTCCGGGATCAACGTCCCCATGGCCCTGTCGATGACCAGGTCTTCTGCCAGCAGTAACAGTCTGGTTACTGTTACTGCTGGCTGCACACTGAATAACGTATGAACCACAGCATGACTGGTCAGGTACTGTGGAAAATTGCATTTATCTGAATGTATCATTATGTACATAACAGTAAATAAATAAAGATAATTATTATTTATCAGTTAGACAAGTAGGAATTTGGGACACCTAGGTCGCACAAAATGTCCCCCTTCGATAACTACCACTGTCGTATCCACAAGTTGCTCTGGATCTATTAATTATAAATGAAATGTACATCACCAGGAATGCTGGTAAATATATAAATTTGTGGACTGTATATTAAAAATAATAAATGATTATATATATACACATATACATAACAGAAAGAGAATATCTTAATATCACCCACCAATTTGACTGGAGATTAATGTGTCATGTACAGGACCCCCCCTTTTGCCTACATTTATGAAAAAAATTGCTGGCCAGAATTTAAACATAAATTAGACAGCTTATCTGAGGTTCCTGGAGTCGTCCTGTCCTGTCGCCTGATACTCAAATTATGCAGGAATGCACATTCAACAATTTTGCCTCCTATTTGAGAGGTATCAACCCAATTTTACCTCTAGAGCACGAAAATTCTTCCCATTACTAATTAACGTCTGTTCATTTCAAACAACAATGGCAACTGTCCTTCTGTGCAGGTGCAGAAAATTTCCCATTTTTTATGACATAAATCTTATTAAATACAGTATGGCTATCTATTTACATATGACTTCTGTATTTCTGGAAAATATATATGGTATTTTCCACACTGCAGCCGGCAGAAGTTTGTTGCTAAACGACTCAAATTACTCATTCCTTTAGGAGATGATTCCAGCCGGTTCTGGCTTGAGTGGCTGTTCTCCTAGTAGGTCTTACTACAATTTCATCTTCTGGCATCACTTGGTCTGCATTATCTTCCATATCACTCGTGTCACTTTCCCTCAGATTTTCATTTACGTTTGATTGAACACCTAATTACAAGGGAATCAATTTATTAATTGTGCATAAACTTTCCTGGCCATGACACAAGACTTTGACATTCCTGACAACACCTTGTGCATCTGGGTACAATGTCAATACTTTGCCCAGAGGCCACAATGTTCGATGTTGTTCAGTGTCAATTAACACAATGTAACCTGGTTGAATGGTTTGTCGATTTACTGCCTCTGTCACACCATAAAAGTGTTCACATAGTGTAAGAAGATATTCCTTACACCACACATTACACCAATGATCAATTACTTTATTTAACATTTTAAATTTATTACACAACACTGCCGCATCATTGTAATCTTCATCACTTTCTTCCAGATTATCTCTATAGACAGGGGCAGCTTCCAATTTCCCTCCATATCTTAGGTGAGAAGGTGTTAATACATCTGCATCAGGTGTATCACTCATGTACGAGAGAGGCCTATTATTTATACGATTTTCCGCCTCCACTAACACTGCACAAAATTCCTCCAAATTAATTCTCTTCCGGTGTAGTACTTTACGGAGACACCTCTTCACTGTACCTATCAGTGTTTTGTACAGCTTCCCTGCCAAGGGTCTCTAGGAGTAATAAATTTCCAGGTGCACCCTCGCTGGGTTAACAGAGATTGAACATTGTTACTATTATTTAACTCAATCAAATGTTAAGCACCTGCTACAAAATTTGTGGCATTATCCGAAATCATCAATCTCGGACAGGATCTCCTAGCTGCAAATTTTCGAAACAGCTGTATAAACTGTTCTGCAGACAAGTCCTGTGCCACTTCTAAATGAATTGCCCTAGTAGCAGTACAGGTGAACAAACAAACATGCACTTTCAGTGGAACACCATCTGAAGTACCTGTTAAAATTATTGGAGCACTATAGTCTATACCTGTTACAACAAATGGTTTCAATAATTGTACACGCTCCTTTGGCAATGGTGGAGGACCTGGGTACATATAGGATCTGGCATCCACACGGCGACATATTACACAAGATTTAATCACCCTTTTTTCACTTTGCCGTCCTTGTGGAATCCAGAAAGTTTCCCTAATACAATTTAAGGTATCTTGTACTCCACCATGCATTACATTTTTATGGGCATTTAGAACAATCAAATTTGTTAGATGATGAGTTTTGGGCAGTAAGATAGGGTGTTTAGCATAATCACCCAATTCAGGATTTTGTAACCTACCTCTGCACCTAATTACATTGTTCTCTAAATACAGCTCCAATTTCTCTATTATGGAACCTTTCACAATTTTTCTTTCCATCATCAATTTAATCTCATTTCCATAGATTTCCTCCTGTACCCTCTTCATCCAATATTCAAGAGGAAAACTTATATGAAATATTCATCTTGTTTAGAAATTTAAACACCAACTTAGTTACACTGATTAGTTTGGGTAAAGAAGAATACCTATTTATATCAAATGCTAAGGGAAGACAAACTATTGGAGCGGTGGTCACAGTAATTTCAACAGGAGCAATATACGCCTTTTGTACAGGCCAATTAGCTTTATTTACCAACCAGCTCGGTCCTTTAAACCATGATACAGCATTTACAAATTTAGCATAAGGTAAACCTTGAGACAAGAAATCAGCTGGATTCTCCTCACCAGGTATATGATTAAATGTTAACATATGCTGACCCAAACTAGTATACTTCTCTTGCATCTGATTAATTTCAGTGGCTCTGTTTTGTACGTACACAATTTTACTGTTTCCATTACGAATCCATTGTAAGGATACCTCATTATCAGACCAAATTACAGTGTCACTAATATTTATCTCCTGCAACTTATTTCTTACATAATTAGCTAATTTGGCACCTACATAAATGACTGTTAATTCCAACTGAGGTAAGGTACGTGATTTTATTGGAGACACTTTATTCTTAGACATAACAAGAGAAATAACACTATTACATTGAAGGTAAGCAACTGCTCCATATGCCAATTTTGAAGCATCACAAAAAATGTGGAGTACATTTTTCCCATTTGGATTGGCTACCTGGCGTGGGAACTCCAGCATTGGAATTTTCTCATAATCACCAATTAATTCATCCCACCTGTTAATGAATTCCTCAGGTAGAATTTCATCCCAAGCACATTTAAGTTTCCATGCTTCCTGAATTAATAATTTCCCTCTTATAGTAAGGGATGACACTAAACCTAGTGGATCAAAACATTTGGAAACTTCAGCAAGCAAGACTCTCTTAGGTAATTTATTGGGCATACTGTAATTATTAGGTTTTAACATTAACAAATCTCTCTCAGTATCCCAAGTTAATCCCAGTTCATTACTTCATTTTGGCACTTCATCTCCAGGGTAATCTTTACTTATTTTGTCCTTTAATTTGGACGAATTACTATTCCATTCCCTCAGAGGCATATTTGCACTTTGTATTATTTTATTAGCCTCTCCATAAGTCATTAACAGTTCCTCTTCAGTTGACATCACACCCAGGAAATTGTCCATATAAAATTGTTTGCTCATTACTTTACTCAATGGACTTCCCATACATTTAAGGTGTGCATTTATCGTCGCTTGAAGTAGGAACGGACTCGATGTAGAACCAAATAATACGCTCCTAAAGCGAAAGGTTTTCAGAGGGCTAAGTGGGTCAATAGGATTCTCAGGCCATAAAAAGCAGGTACAATCCCGGTCAGCCTCTTGTAAACCCACTCTTAGGAAAGCTTTACTTATGTCAGCCGCAAAGGCATAATGCTTCACTCTGAAATTTAATAAGATATCTCCTAATTTTTCCGTCAACGACGGACCTGTCATCAAACAGTCATTTAAACTAGGTATATTTTTCTTACTCCTGGCACTACAATTAAACACAATTCTCAGAGGAGTGGTCTTAGAATCCTTTTTCACTCCTTGATGTGGCAAATTGTGACCATAAATTTTGGCTTGCTCAGGAGGTACCTCTTCTATAAATTTATTAATTAATTGTTCAGCAATTATATCATTATAGGCAGTATCGAGATGGCTTCTTATAATCTCAGCTATAATTGACTCTAGTAATTTGCCTACAATTGAGGTCAGGCTTATTGGGCGGTAATTTGACGGTAACGACTTGTCCCCTGTTTTAAAAATAGGAATTACTTTAGCCATCTTCCACATATCAGACACTACACCTGTTTGAAGAGATAAATTAAAAATATTAGTTAATGGTTCACAGAGTTCCATTTTGCATTCCTTAAGAACCCTTGAAAAAATCTCATCAGGACCCGGCGACTTATTTTGCTTCAGTCGGTCTATCTGCTTCACAACCATTTCACTAGTGACTGTGATGTTACATAATTTATCTTCTTCTAGCTCACTATAAAAATTAATTACTGGAAAACTGTTAGTGTCTTCCTGTGTAAAAACCGAGAGAAAATAATTATTTAAAATCGAGCACATTTCATTCTCTTTGTCAGTAAGATGCCCACAGTTATTTTTAAGGGGACCTATCTTATCTCTAACTTTTGTTCTATAGACGTGGAAAAAACTCTTTGGGTTAGTTTTAGAATCCCTAGCAACTTTAATTTCATAGTCCCTTTTAGCTTTTCTTATCCACTTTTTAATGTCCCTCTTAATGTCAATATACTGATTATAAGATGACCCTCACCTCTTTTGATACGCCTATAAATTCCTTTCTTATGCCCTAGTAGATATTTGAGCCTATTATTCATCCATTTTGGGTCATTTCTATTTGATCTAATTTCTTTATATGGGATAAACGTTCTTTGAGCAGCATGTATAGTGTTCAGAAAACTGTCATATTGATAGCTCTCTTCGTTACCCCAGTCAACAGATGATAAGTGTTCTCTAAGCCCATCGTAATCTGCTAAGCGAAAATCTGGGACTGTTACTGAGTTATCGCTACTTTCGTACTTCCATTCAATGCTAAATATAATTGATTTGTGGCCGCTAGCACCCAGTTCCTCTGAAATTTCTAAATTATTAACAAGGGATTCATTATTTGCCAGAACTAAGTCAAGCAGGTTATTTCCCCTTGTAGGTTCTGTCACAAACTGCTTCAAAAAACAGTCCTGAAGTACTTCTAAGAAGTCGTATGATTCTAAATTCCCAGTCAAGAAATTCCAATCAATATGACTAAAGTTAAAGTCTCCTAGAATTACTACATTATCGTGCCTTGTGGCCTTAACAGTTTCCTCCCATAGTAATCTCCCTTGGTCCCTATCTAAGTTTGGGGGACGGTATATCACTCCTAAAATCAGTTTTTCATGCCCCTTTTAAAAATTCTATCCAAACAGACTCTGTATGTGTTACTTCAGACTTAATACCCGTTTTTATGCAACAGTTCAAGCGATCTCGGACATACAATGCCACCCCATCGCCCTTCCCGATACTTCTATCTACTTGGAACAATTTAAAACCCTGAATGTGACATCCGCAGGCATGTCCCGACTTTTTGAATTAAACCACGTCTCAGTTAAGGCAAATACATCAATGTTACCTGCACTAGCGACTAATCTCAACTCGTCCATCTTATTCCTAGCACTACGGCTATTAGCATAATAAACATTGAAAGACTCTCCTTTCTCTTTACCCTTCCTGCTCATTTCTGTTTTTCTACTAAACCTATTACTGTCCTTATCACCCAATGTCACTGGCTTTTCAATATCTACCTCGTTCTGCTTATTACTAGTTCCTTTAGAACTCATAATATTACTACACTGGGACTTCACTGTTTTCCTGCCAAAACCCATACCACTAACTATTCCTAGTTTAAAGTCCTAACAGCTCCCTCCACTGCAGTTGCCAGTGCTCCCACCCCAGACCTAGATAAGTGAACCCCATCCCTGGCATACATGTCATTTCTGCCATAGAAGAGGTCCCAGTTGTCAATGAATGGTACCGCATTTTCCTTACAGTATTTGTCCAGGCAGCAATTGACACCAATTGCCCTGGACAACCATTCATTTCCAACTCCTCTCCTTGGCAAAATACCGCATATGACAGGGTTCCCACCCTTCCTCCTAATTATTTCTATTGCTGACCTATACCTGCTAATCAGGTCTTCACTCCTACATCTGCCAACATCATTGCCTCCAGCACTGAGACAGATAATAGGAATACTCCCATTACCTCTCATGATGTCATCCAGACAGCTAACAATATCCTCCATCCCAGCCCCAGGAAAGCAAACTCTCTGTCTCCTACTCCTGTCCTTCAAGCAGAACGCCCTATCCATATACCTAACTTGGCTATCCCCAACAACAACAATATTCTTACCTTCCTTGGTGTCGTTCGTCGTGACGTTCCCAGTAGTCGACTCACATTCGTCGGGTAGCACTGAGAATGCATTAGATGTTTCCACAACAGTTTCCACGGCAGTCTCTTTCTTCTTCATCGTTTCTGCCTTTCCATTCGTCTTCTTGATCGTCAACTTCGTTCCCTGTTGTCCAGCCACTGAGCGGTTTCATTTCTTGACCTGAGTACTCAAAACATGAGGACTGCTACGAATCTTCTTGTTTTCCTCGGTCAGTCGCCGAATCTCCATCTTCGCCATCCTCAGTTCTTCCTTAAGCTGTTGGTAAAGTTGCTCGATGGAGGGCATCTTGCTTCAATTCGTAGAGAGCGCGCAAACAGGTCTTCACAGAGCTAAGTACACGTCACCACTCTGAATAACAGATGTATCAGGGTGTTTCCCCTTAAAGGATTTTTAAAAACTCCTTGATAATGGTATCCTTTGTTCCAGTTTGCGTCCTGATCCTTTTGTAACTACGAAAAGCACAACTCTTCCACCTCTGGGCCTAACTCATGCAATGTCCGAGAGAAAATCTGACGAGAATGCTGACTTTAACTTGGGACTCGGATCTTGGGTTGAGTAAGTTTCAATATGGCAGATGGACAGGGGGCCTTGTAAGTTAAGTGAAACACCTGTAATCAATCCCTCCTATTAGTGGGTAGCAGGATTGCCAAAAACTTTCCGTCTTCATACCCGACTGAAAGCAAACAATAAGTTTTTTTGTGTGTGTGAGGGAACACATTGCCTTCGTTCGCAAGTGTTTTGAACCTTCTTGTGCCCCACTGTCTACTGACTCACTTTAGGGCAAGTACTTGGTATTAGTCACATCAATTTTTATATTTGGGTGACGTTGCCTGCTGTGTTTGATGGTATTAGAAGAACTTCGGTCCCATTATTTAGCTGTGTTATGTTCCATGGTGACACGCTACCTTATTGAGGGATGCTTTAACTATTACAGCGAACTTTATAGCGGGGATGTGGCGTGCACTGAGTATGTTATATTATATTCGATGTTCGTCACACAATTTACTTGTTAATGCTCTCTTGACCAGTGAACTAGAAATTCATAGTGTAGCAATTATGGGGCTCCATTTCAGTGTTTATTCTTAGTTAAACCTGCCAATCACGTGGAAGTCCTGTACTTCAGCCAGAATGACGTCTTCAGCACATTTAGCAGTTCTCATTTTTAACATTTCCAATCTATTTTACTCTTATTAATTTTGTACATAGTGTATATATTGATGAAGTAATATACAGGTAAATATATCTACCCCTTCTTGTTTACATTGCCCTTGCTTTGCCATGTTAAGTTGTTTTTGCTTGCTGACTTAGTTACGACCGGCTGCCACAGGCCAACAGACTACCAAATGTGATAGCATTATTAAATGTCAACGTAGGTTTGAAAATTGAAAATAAGCCTGAAGCGCTATCTAGGATTGCTGAAAAAGTTTCGTGAGATAAATCTCACATTTGATAATGTTCAAGTGATTGTCGGTGAGAGACGGGCTGCATCTACAGCTACTTTCCCTCAGCATCGTTTGGGATTTTGAGGCTGTTGAGCCTTAAAAAAGTTTCTTGAGAGCATATATCTCCAGCTCGTTGACCACGAAGGATAAAGAGAGAGCTGAGTTATAGCTACTGGTCTATTGAGGGAATTTAACTGGAGTTCCTATGCTGCTCGAGGGTTACAAGAAGCAGTAACAAGGCAGTTGAGGACACATTTTAAAAAGGTCAACTTTCAATTCGTCATCATTTATAAATAATATGCATAAATCTTTGATTTATGTACTGTCTAACTTTGTCAAAGTAAAAGTTTTTATTGCTTTCAGTCTTATTCATGAACAATTATTTGACCTGAACTTATTATTTATTTTTTCATAACCAAACTCCAAATATAAGCAATGTTCCATTACATTCAGAAATTAAATTATGTCTAATATGCCTCAGTGTTGTTATGATATTCACAATAATATCAACCTTAACAAAATCAAAGTAATTTAAGATACTTCGAATTAAGATGTAACAGTTTTGATTGTATCTGTTATTTAAGGTTTTCTCACTAGGCAATGTGAACTAACTCGAAGCAGGTGAAACATATATCTGAAGTATTTTGTATTTCATTAATTTATAATTCCATGGGGAAGTGGAACAGAATTCTTCCTCCGTAGAGGCGACTAAAATGCCGGGAGCAAGGGGCTAGTAACCCCTTCTGTATATATTACTATATTTAAAAGGAGAAACTTTTTTCTTTTGGGCCACCTTGCCAAGGTGGGATAAGGCTGATTTCTTGAAAGAAGAACTCCGTTATTGTTCCTCATAATGTGCGTCTTATTATATTATGACCTACTCGGTACAACTGCCACAAAGAGAGGATGGAGTTGTTTTATCATAATTCATAAAAGTCTTCAATGTTTCCGCCCGGGATCGAACCGGGGACCTTGCGCGTGTGAGGCGCACGTGATAACCACTACACTACGGAAACATGCCTTCCTATGTGCAATATAATATTATACAATACGGACAAGTAGATAAGTGAAGTTAATATTGTGAGGTAAATATTATGACACTTGTGTTTCTCATATATTATTCAACTCTTAAGGAAATATATAACCAAAGTGTTTTAGTGGCTGTATAGAAGCTGTCTGGACACCGGAGAGTTGGTAACCAAGGAAAACTTTGTCAGTCCGTAAAAACTTGAAAAAGTTCCTGGAAACTAAAATATTTCGACAATGAAAAGTCACATTAGTTGCACTATAACTGCTTTACCTTGTACAGAATACGCAAACGACTCATGCAACTGACGCCATAATGGACTGTGGAATCAGTATGCTATTGGTTACGTCAGGGTGTGACCTATCACACTAAATTATATTGCGTTGGTCTAGGCACACTGAGGAATGCATACCGCAGGAAACAATACGGTGTCGTGTTTACAACATTGCTTGCGCTAATAAAATGATGCTTTTTCTGTGCATAGATGAACACTAAGGCATTTAAGGATATGTGGGTATGGAACACCTGAGAAGAATAAAAAGGCACAAACGATACCGTGACTGGAACAATGCACAGGAGAAGGAAACTTATGACGACGTTCCGGTCCTATTTAGTCCATTGATTAGTGACAGAGAAGCGTGAAGGGAAGGACTTCAGTACATGAGAGGGGAGCGGGACCGGGAGAACGAGAATAGAAGAATGGATGTAGTGATAGAGGTATTAATGGCAGTAGTGGTAGTAGTGACAGTAGCAGTAATAGTAGTTCAATAGTGAAAGTAGTAGTAGTTAATTCAATAGTGTCATAAGAAATGAGTAATGATAATGACACAAGAGAGACAGAGTGAAGTCTAGGCAGTTAATAGTACTAATTGTAGTAATAGAGGTAGTCTAAGGTCGAAAGAAAAAAAAGAAGCACTTTAGGAGACCTAATGGCCCAAGATAATGGGACAAAAAATTCTGTGGAAAAAATCTCTAAGGACAGAACTCACTTAGGCAGACACGAAAGGCAAAGAAAATATAATAAAGAGGAGGTTAGGAGAAGAGGAAATGAAGATAAGATCAAGTGACGAATGTTGTGAATTTTGATGCATTTTTAGATACAATAAAAAAGAAAGACATCTACAGAGACAAGCCAGGACCAATATTCACATCGGAAAAGTTGTGTATAGAGGATACTTAAATAGGTCGGCGTCTGTGAAGAGGAGGATAGACAGTTTGGGCCTAGGTCCAGTTAATATAATGACTGACATATTAACTTTACAGAAAAAGAGCACTAATTGTGTCGTTAAGTCTAAAACATTTTTTTTTTGTGTTCTTTAATTCTGTCAGAAAGAGAGAGGTTAGTTTCTCCAAAACACTGGAGAGGAAAAGAGGAACAGAAAACTGAGTAGACTCCGGAAACCTCAGTAGCAGGAGGAGAGGTACGCAACAGATTACTGCGAAGGGTGTTAGTTTGTCGATAAGTAAGTTTGATGCCTAAGGAACAGAATGAGATTGAAAATATCGGTCCGACTTGGACCATTTACAAAGTCACATAATGTGCATCTTATTACATTACGACCAACTTAATACAACTACCACAAAGAGAGGATGGAACTGTTTTATCACAAAACTCACAGAACCTTGAATATAAACAATGTTTCCGCCCGGGATCGAACCGGGAACCTTGCGCGTGTGAAGCGCACGTGATAACCACTACACTACGGAAACATGTGAATTCATTGGACAAAAAATGTAAGGAATGTTAAAAGTTCCTATTTATTTGTGGGAATATAATAATGTTATAATACCAAGAAGTAGATAAGTGAAGTACATGTATTAGTATTACTCCTACAGCATTCCAGTGTTATGGAAATATATAACCAAAGTTCTTTAGTGGCTGCACACCAGCTGCACATGACAGCTGTCATGACAGCTGGGGTTTGTTTCGTAAACGAAGACATTTTTTGGATTATTAACCCGTAGAGTTAGTACCTTAGGTAAACTTAGGTAAATTTGATAAAGCCACTGTCTGGTATATTTCCAATGGTTCTTCAGTACTGTCTCCCAGGATACGACTCACACATGTCGTCTAACAGTCAGGTACCTGGAATAACTTTGATAATTGATATCGACAAACTGGTTTAAAACAGACCTAAGCGATTACTGGGACGTATTTATTAGAAAGCGTTTCGGTCCCGGGACCTTGATCACTTATAACCAGTTAAAGCAGATCAAGGTCCCAGAACCGAAATTTTTTCTAAAAATATATGCTAGTGTTTGCTTAAGTGCCTTTTTGAATTAGCTAATTTAACTGGAGCAAGATAATAGGTTTCAGGAAACATGTCCGAGCTACGGTCTTACAGTGCCGAGGGAGCAACCAGTTGATTGTTAGGTAAGACACATATGCAACAGTTAGGTATCTTTATTATGAAACGTTTCGCCTACACAGTAGGCTTCTTCAGTCAAGTACAGAAAAGTTGATAGAAGCAGAAGATACTTGAAGACGATGTAATCAGTCCATCACCCTTAAAGTTTTGAGGTGGACAGTCCCTCAGTCTGGAGAAGAGCATTGTTCCATAGTATGAAACAATATGGAGATGAAGTGACAGGTTGGAGCTTTTTATAGCGCCAAGAGGTGAGACGTAGGCCACTAGGAGAGGTAAGAACTCAGATGCTGAGAGGTCAGGTCCCTCTCAAATCCAGCCGCTCTCACTAGTGGAAGTTGTCGAAGTTGATTGCAGGTCTGTACCAAGATACCCTTGTGTTGCAGTGTCTGACAGATTGAACATTAAAATGGTATAAAATACCGACAGGTTGTTAGGTAAGACACATATGCAACAGTTAGGTATCTTTATTATGAAACGTTTCGCCTACACAGTAGGCTTCTTCAGTCAAGTACAGAAAAGTTGATAGAAGCAGAAGATACTTGAAGACGATGTAATCAGTCCATCACCCTTAAAGTTTTGAGGTGGTCAGTCCCTCAGTCTGGAGAAGAGCATTGTTCCATAGTATGAAACAATATGGAGATGAAGTGACAGGATGGAGCTTTTTATAGCGCCAAGAGGTGAGACGTAGGCCACTAGGAGAGGTAAGAACTCAGATGTTGAGAGGTCAGGTCCCTCTCAAATCCAGCCGCTCTCACTAGTGGAAGTTGTCGAAGTTGATTGCAGGTCTGTACCAAGATACCCTTGTGTTGCAGTGTCTGACAGATTGAACATTAAAATGGTATAAAATACCGACAGGTTGTTAGGTAAGACACATATGCAACAACAGTTAGGTATCTTTATTATGAAACGTTTCGCCTACACAGTAGGCTTCTTCAGTCAAGTACAGAAAAGTTGATAGAAGCAGAAGATACTTGAAGACGATGTAATCAGTCCATCACCCTTAAAGTTTTGAGGTGGACAGTCCCTCAGTCTGGAGAAGAGCATTGTTCCATAGTATGAAACAATATGGAGATGAAGTGACAGGTTGGAGCTTTTTATAGCGCCAAGAGGTGAGACGTAGGCCACTAGGAGAGGTAAGAACTCAGATGTTGAGAGGTCAGGTCCCTCTCAAATCCAGCCGCTCTCACTAGTGGAAGTTGTCGAAGTTGATTGCAGGTCTGTACCAAGATACCCTTGTGTTGCAGTGTCTGACAGATTGAACATTAAAATGGTATAAAATACCGACAGGTTGTTAGGTAAGACACATATGCAACAGTTAGGTATCTTTATTATGAAACGTTTCGCCTACACAGTAGGCTTCTTCAGTCAAGTACAGAAAAGTTGATAGAAGCAGAAGATACTTGAAGACGATGTAATCAGTCCATCACCCTTAAAGTTTTGAGGTGGACAGTCCCTCAGTCTGGAGAAGAGCATTGTTCCATAGTATGAAACAATATGGAGATGAAGTAGGAACGAACGAACGAAAGTTCAGGTAAGATCCCAAATGGGATGAGCGGGGAAGACGGGACAGACGAAGAATAGTGCTGGAGAGGAGTGTTCTTAGTCGTAGAAATAGAGCCAGGGCTTAACCCAGCAGCAAAGGCGATCGTGGGACAGATATTGAAAAGAGAAATTCCGGTTCTTCTGTTGGGACTCCGGTGGGGTGAGTTGGGAGTAAGGGACTTGCGACGTTTAGAGCTAGAAAGGAGTGCAGAACTGAGTCATGTCTTAACCCAAAAAAGCTAAGGCGAACGTGGGTCAGAGAATGGTACCTGTCTTAGAAGGTACCTGTCAGCGGATCCAAGGTTATTTGTAAGTAGGGTTAGGAGCAGGATCATGCAAGGAGTAGAAAAGGTTGTGTTGGTTTGTGGGTCTGCGAATGTCTTCGCCAAGGAGAGAGGTCCAGTAGTCATGTCGTGTCTCAAGTTTGTCTATCTGTCTGTCACTGAGCCTCTTCCAGTACAGATTCAGCGCAGGGACGTCTAACTGGGCATGGAGAGACTCGCTTGTGGCGAAGTCCTCCCATCTGACATCAAGCACCCAGCGCAGCGCCTTGTTCTGGACACGCTGCAGTTTAAGTAAGTTTGTTTTTGCTGCAAGGGAGAGGACTAGAGGAGAGTAAGTTATCAGAGGACGTATTAGGGATTTGTAGAGGTGTAGTTTGGTGCGTTGAGAGGCATGTTTCAGCTTGTAGAGGCCCGCAAGGGCCTTACTAGCTATTGCATGCCTTGAGTGAATGTGTCCGTGTAAACGAAGAAGGTAGTCAAGATTAACGCCAAGGACAGTGACAGATTGTGTGATAGGGAAGTAAGTGCGGGTGTCAGCTGTTCTGAGTTCGACAGGTAATGGAGGATCACGTTTCCTGTAGTTAAAATACGTAATGCTGGATTTTGCTGCATTGGTTTTGATCCTCCATTTTTGTTCCCAGATGGCTATCCTGTCAACCTCATTTTGTGTTTTGTGTGTGAGTGTATCTATATTGGGATTCACGTCCCATTTCCTTCCATCGACTGTTAGAGTAGAGGTACTGAAGTTTGCGATTGAGTTTGATCTTCTGTTGGAGGTTAGCTGTGGTGACTGTGCTGAGAATATGCTCATGAATCCCTGATAAACAACTTATCGTCACGCACCTTAACCGACTACGAAAAACAAGCACTGAGTCTGGGACTCAAATTTACCACCAACATACGCAAACCTAACTATCAACTTAATCTAGTTACCAGGAACCATAGACACAGTGACAGCAACTTCCAGAAGGGTTATATACAGGGCCTTCTCACTGCAGCTTTATGTGAACCTTCTACTTCTAATCTTCCTAGACGATACATCACTGCCCTTAAGAACCTCGCCGACGACCCCAACATTATCGTCACCACCGCCGACAAAGGAGGTGGAGTCGTCATCCTCAACACCAGTGACTACAACACTAAAATGATGGACCTTTTGAATGATCAATCTACATACGAACCCATCAGCACTCAACAGTGGGAGACGCTCACCAAAGATTTTCTATACAAAACCAGACAAATACTCAAACGCACTAGAGAAGGGAAGAAACTTCTGTACTTGTTACCAAGCAACCCTAAACCAGCACACATGTATGGTTTACCCAAGACCCATAAACACAATATTCCTCTCAGACCAATCACGTCAGGAATAGGCAGTGCTCCACACAAACTAGCCGGAGTTCTTGCCAAACATCTTTCCTGCCTTCTGGGGACCATCAGCCCCGCTCATCTTAAACACTCAGGTGACCTTCTCAACCACATCCGTAACCTCTCCATCCGTAACAAGAAACTAAGCAGTTTGGATGTGACTTCCCTCTTCACAAAAGTACCTACCAAAAAAGCCATCGAGGTTCTACGACGTAAAGTCAATCATGACCTTAATCTTCCTCTACCTCCCGGAGATTTTGTTGACTTAATTGAACTCTGTATTAATTTCAACTGTTTTTCTTTCAATAACAAGCTCTACAAACAAACCTACGGCATGGGAATGGGGTCCCCCATCAGTGCCGTCCTAGCCAACTTATACATGGAACACCTAGAGTCCGAACACTTCGCCAACATCATCCCTTCAAGCGTCACTTGGTTACGTTACGTGGACGATGTCCTCGTAATAAATTCGAAACGTTTTGATGTACGGGATCATCAGGCAAGGCTTAACGCAGTTGAACCGGCGATCCAGTTTACACTAGAAGAAGAGTCCAATGACAAGCTACCTTTCCTCGACGTCCTCATTCACAAAGTAGACAACAACCTAAGATTTCAAGTTTATCGGAAACCCACCAATAAAAATGATCTCACACACTTCTATTCCAGTCAAGATACCAAGACCAAAAGAGGCATCATCATCGGGTTTTTCCTAAGAGCATACCGAATTTGTAGTCCTGAGTTTCTTGACGAGGAGTGTACATACATTCACCAAACATTCAGAGTTACATTTTCCTCCTTTTTTCATCAAAGACTGCAAGAAAAGAGCTCTTCAGATCATAAATTCTCCACGCATCAACACCACTCCCAGCAAAGTTATAATTCTTCCCAACAGTCAGGTTGCACTGAACGTCTCAAAAGCACTTTCACAAGCTAACACCAGAGTCGCCATCGCTTCTAGCATTTCAATAAAGGATATAACCAGGACAAAATCCAAGCACCACGAACCAGTCAATGCAGGAGTTTACACTATACCCTGTGGAGGCTGCGACAAGATTTACGTAGGTGAAACAGCCAGAAACCTCGACACCCGCCTCAATGAACACATTTACGCATGTAGGAACGATAACCTGAACAACGCCTGTGTACAACACCGAAATTCCTCCAGTCATCTCATGAAATTCAGAGACGCCCAATTAGTGATCAAAGAAACTAATTTCCGCAGACGCAAGTGCCTCGAATCAGCACTGATCGCTGTTTCGAATACAATTAAACAAAACAACGGCAGCTTCACCATCTCCGAAGTCTTAGCAAGAATCCTCCTGAAAACAGTAAACCCTGCCATCACATAGTCTCTCCTGTTATACTACACAAAGCACAGAAAGTGAACACTGAAACAAGCTGCCTCATTCCAGTTTATATTTGTCCAACCTATTTTTATGTTACCCAAGTAATAGCTTTTATATCCTTTTACTCATGTACGAATTAATTGCTTTACCATATTGTATTACTTTTGTCACTACCACTACTACTACTACTACTACTACCACTAGTGAACATCAAAATGGTACCTCACTAGTATTCACCTCACTCTGAGCCTTTATATACCCTCTGTGTCCATGTATTGTTTGTAATGGCTTGATAAAGCTCCTGGAGAGCGAAACGTTGCCACAATAAATGTCACATTAGTTGCACTTGTGTCCTTTTACTTTACATATGGTCTATAGTTCGAAGCCAAGGAACTGTCACCTGCCTTGTAAATAGGTATTACATTTGCCATTTTCCACTTATCAGGCACTATGCCAGTTTGTAGTGATATGTTAAAAAGATTAGCCAAAGGTATGCTAAGTTCCCCTTTACATTCCTTTAACACCCTTGCAAACAGTTCATTAGGACCTGGGGATTTGTTAGGTTTTAGTTTCTCTATTTGTCAGAGGACCATGTCACTAGTTACCGCAATCGTACATAGTTTATTATCATCCTGTTCTACGTAATCTATTATTTCAGGAATATCGCTAGTATTTTCCTGAGTGAAAACTGAGAGGAAGAAGGTATTTAGAATTTCACACATATCCTTATCAATGTCAGTGATGTGACCAGAGTTACTCTTAAGCAGGCCAATCTTGTCCCTAATCTTACTTCTGTATACCTGAAAGAACCCTTTTGGTTTAGTCATTTAATCCCTTGCCCTTGCGACCGTAGCCTCATAATCTCTTTTTGCTTTTCTTATTCCTTTCTTTATTTCTCTCTTTAATTGAATATATTGATTTCTTAACTGCCCATCCCCTCTTTTGAAACGCCTATATATGCCTCTCTTTTGACCAATGAGATGTTTTAATCTATTGTTCATCCATTTGGGATCATTTTTGTTAGATCTAATTTCCCTACTCGGAACAAAAGTTGTCTTGGCAGCTAGAACTATGCTCTGAAAAACGTCATATTGGCAACCAAGATCACCTACCTGACCCATAGTTAGGACATCCCAATTTAGCCCACCCAAGTAATTTTTCAGTCCCATGAAGTTGACCAAGCGAAAATCTGGGACAGAGATTTGATTGTAGTTATCTGGGTAATTCCATGATATATTGAAACTAAGTGATTTGTGATCACTTTCTCCAAGCTCATCATTAACCTCAAGATTATTAATTAGTGAATCTTTGTTGGCAAGAACGAAGTCAAGCAGATTGTTTCCTCTCGTTGGTTCTGTCACAACCTGTTCTAAAAAGCAATCCTGAACCGTATCAAGAAAGTCACTAGACTCAAGATTTCCTGTCATATTGTTCCAATCAATTTGTCTAAAGTTAAAATCTCCCATTATCACAACATTTTCATATCTAGATGCCTTATGAATTTCGTCCCATAACAGCTTACTACACTTCCTATCAAGGTTTGGGGGCCTATAAATCACACCCAAAATTAATTTGTCACGTCCCTCGAGAAACTGAAGCCAAACCGATTCTGTGTTCGATGTTTCTAATTTCATATCATGTCTAAGACAACAATTTAAATTTTCTCTGACATACATCGCCACACCACCACCCTTACTGTTGACCCTATTAGTGTGGAATAGTTTATAACCCTGTATGTTGCATTCAGAAGGCATTTCTCTATCTTTCAGGTTGAACCAGGTCTCAGGTATACCAATAATATCTATATTACCTACACTTGCAAGTAATCTTAGCTCATCTATCTTATTTCTTAGACTCCTACTATTTGTATAGTAAACCTTAAGGGAGCTAGTCACTCGTTGTCGTCTACTATCACTCTTTGTTTGTTGATCAATTGATTTGCCATTACTAGCAACTTTATTTTGAATATTGTCTTTTAAACATATTCCTGAGGTATCCCGGTAATAACTGCTGTTTTTAACCCTAATGCTGCAGCCTGATTGTTTCCCACAAACACCCATACCTCTATAATCTATCAGTTTAAATTCCTAGACAAGTCATCAATTACACTCTCAACTGAATTGGCTAATGCAACCACTCCATCCCCAGAGAGATGAACCCCATCCCTTGCATACATATCACGTTTGCCAAAGAAAAGGTCCCAGTTATCAATGAATTGGGGTTGCAATTTCCTTGCAGTGCCTGTCTAGCCAACGATTTATACCAATTGCCCTAGACATCCATTCATTGCCCACTCCCTTACTAGGCAAGATGCTACATATGACTGGGATCCCTCCCTTAGACCTAACTACTTCTATGGCTGACCTGTACTTATCCAACAGCTCCTCTCTCCTGCCCTTCCCAATGTCATTACCCCCAGCACTTAGACAGATAATGGGCTTGTTCCCATTACCTGCCATAATATTATCCAACCTGCTGACTATGTCGCCAACACCAGCTCCAGGAAGAAACACACTCTGTCTGATCTTTCTGTCTCTGTTACAGAATGCACGGTCCAAATATCTTACCTGATAATCGCCTACTATTAAAATATTCTTACCTTGATTAGCAGGGGAATCAGTGGTACCTTCAACCTCACTAACCACTGAAGTACACTTGTCTTGGAGAACAGAGAATCGATTTCCTACCTTCACATCTTCTCTAGTAACTCTCCTCATCTTCCTTCTTCCTGAACTGTGAACCACTTGCCACTCAAAGCGGCTGCCACTATCACTGCTGGTGACCATTCCTACCTTACCAGCTAAATCCTTCTCACACTCGCTCCCAAACTCATCTATGCGAAGCTTCAGCTTCCTATTTTCCTCCTGAAGAAGTAGAATCTCCTTCTTCAACACATTAACCTGGGATTCTAAAGCCCGGTGGCCTGGTGGCTAAAGCTCCCGCTTCACACTCGGAGGGCCCGGGTTCGATTCCCGGCGGGTGGAAACATTTCGACACGTTTCCTTACACCTGTTGTCCTGTTCACCTAGCAGCAAATAGGTACCTGGGTGTTAGTCGACTGGTGTGGGTCGCATCCTGGGGGACAAGATTAAGGACCCCAATGGAAATAAGTTAGACAGTCCTCGATGACGCACTGACTTTCTTGGGTTATCCTGGGTGGCTAACCCTCCGGGGTTAAAAATCCGAACGAAATCTTATCTTATCTTATCTTATCTTACAACAAGCAGAAGGATGGAGTAAATAGGCCAGAAGGTGGTAGTGGTAGTAGTGGAGGTAGAAAGTAGTAGTGAGGGAAGCAGTATGGTGGAGGTGAAGCCAGTCAAATACTAAGAAAGAGGAGCACAGCGAGGGAGCTAGGGGCCCACAGAGGGTAGAAGCAAGAACACAGAAGGGGGGGGAATAATGAAGGAACAAATACCCAAGGCAGAAGAAAGACAACCCAAAGGAGAAAGAGGAAAGAGGAAGAGGGAGAAGAAAAAGATATCAAGTTAAGTCACGGGTGTTCTGAAGTTTGGAGCATTTTACAATGTAGTGGGAGAGGAAGGCATCTACAGAGACGAAGCCAGGACTAAGATTCATACAAGGATAGTTGTGTATTAGGGAGCATTCAATCAGATGGCGACTGTTAAAGTTGGAAGTAGGGAAGACAGTTTTAGCAGAAGACCAGTCAATAGGTTGGCTGTGATCTCTGACGTGACAGAAAAGAGCATTGTTAGTGTCGGCAAGCCTAACACTACTTTTGTCTTTCTTGATCTTATCCGCCTTTGTGTGGACTCTAATTACTTTTCCTTCCAAGGGAAGTATTATTCTCAAACCTTCGGTATCGCTATGGTCTCTCCTCTCTCTCCTGTCTCTGCTAATCTTTACCTGGAATACTTCGAGACTCTTCTTCTCCGCTATGTAGATGACATCTTTGCTCTTTGGCCTCATGACTAGTCTCTTCCAATCATTTCTTGATGCTCTTAATAATCTTGCCCCTGATTGGGAATCAAATTCTTTGCTTCCTTTCCTTGATGTTTATGTCCACCGCTCAGATGCAGGTTTTGCCTTTTCCGTTTACGGCAAACCTATGCACAGTGGCATGTATATTTACTACTTTTCTTATCATGCTTCCTCTGTCAAAAAAAAAGTGTTTTTATCTCCCTCTTTCTCCGTGCTCTCCGCATTTGCGATCCTCAGTTTCTAGTTGTTAGTTAGTTTAATATCTTTATTATGCACCCCATACCCATCCTGTGGGCGGTAGTCAAAAGATTACGAAGGTACGTAATGGGTCCAGGGACTGGACCCCAAAGTTATGACAGCTGAACTAGTTACAAAGGTAATGAACTCCAGGTAGATCTGGTCACAATCATGGCAAGTTACAAAGGTAATGAATCAGCCTCATTCCTATACATGGTTACAGTCATGAACAAATTACAAAGTAATGAACCACTTCTTGAATCAGAAATTTCACTCTTCACAATTCACTTTCCGTCTTGGCTACCCTTCCCATTTCATAGACTCTGCCTTCTTACGTGCTAAACGTAATTTCTTCTCTCCCAAACTCTCTACTCATGGGAACTCTTCTGTCCTCTGCCTTCCCTACATTTCCGGTCTTTCTAATCTCAACAACTCTCTCCGTTCCTTAGACATCAAACTTACTTTTCACCAGACTAACACTCTTCACACTAATCTCGTCCATACCTCTCCTCCCTCTACAGATGCTCCTGGTGTCCACTCTATTTCTTGTTCCTCCTGTCCTCTTCAGTACTTCGGGGAAACTGGCCGATCTCTTTCTGACAGACTTAGGGAGCACAAAAATAGTGTTAGGCTTGCCGACAATAACAATGCTCTTTTCTGTCACGTCAGAGTTCACAGTCATTCTATTGACTGGTCTTCTGCTAAAACTGTCTTCCCTACTTCCAACTTTAACAGTCGCCGTCTGGTTGAATCCTCCCTTAAACACAACTTTCCTTGTATGAATCTTAGTCGTGGCTTCGTCTCTGTAGATGCCTTCCTCTCCCACTACATTGTAAAATGCTCCAAACTTCAGAACACCCGTGTCTTAATTTGATTCCTTTTTTTCTTCTTCTCACCTCTTCCCTTTTCCTCTTTCTTTTTTTCTCCTTTGGGCTGTCTTTCTTCTGCCTTGGGTATTTGTTCCTTCATTATTTATTTTTCCTCCCTCTATGCTCTTGTACTTACCCTCTGTGGGCACCTAGCTCCCTTGCATTGCTCCTCTTTCCTAGTATTTGACTGGCTCTACCTCCACCATAGTACCTCCCCCACTACTACCTTCTACCTCCACTACTACCACTACCACCACCTGGCCTATTTACTCCCTCCTCCTCTCCTTTTCGTTAGTGTGACTTTGTAAATGGTCCAAATCGGACCGAAACGTCGTCGTAAGCTCCTTTCTTCTATGTGCGGGTTATATGTGTATCCAGTACATATAAGAGGGGGCGGGGCCGTGAGAAAGAGAGTAGAAGAGTGGTAGTAGTGGTAGAGATAGTAGTAGAAGGAATCGTAATACTACTACTAGTAGCAGTAGTTGTATTACTAGTTAAATAGTGATGGAGGTAGAAATAATAAAGGAGTAGTGGTAATGTTACAAGAAACAGAGAGTGAAGTGTATGCAGGTATTAATTGTAGTAGTAGAGGCAGTCTAAGGTCAAGAGAAAAAGTAGCGCTTTAGGAGAGCTAATGGGCGACGATGGTGATAGGAAAAACTCTGATAGGATGTTAGACACAGCAACATCTAGTGATCTTTCACTAGTGATCTCCGCTGGTGACCCCTACCACTGCTCCATTTCATCAGTCATCAGTATACAAGCTCCATCTCCTCGAAAACACTGTACTTTTATCAACATGATGGAGTGAACACAACTACTCTAGGCTGAGGGATTGATTACCCTAAATTTCTCCTCATCTTCCAACTTACTCCACATTGGTCTGAAGAAGTCACTGCGTGACGAAACGTTTCGCGAGTAAAAATTCTAAATGTTGCACAAGTATCTCATTCACAATACTGTATAAAAGGAAAACAGGATAAAGCTCGTAAAAACATTCACACATTGGTAAACATTACAAACAAATAATCTTAATCATTTATAAACAACTTCAAACGATTTATATACATTTCCTCTTTTACTGTGTTATTCACGTTGCCAATGAAAAATCACGTTTCTCGGCATTCATGTTTCTCTTTTTTTTTCCAAGATTATATATGAGTATGTGTACGGTTTAACACAGTATGGGAGCTCATAGATCAGTTGGTAGCGCCTTCATCACTATAAGACCGTAGCTCGGACATGTTTCCTGAAACCTATTTACTACCTTGATCCAGTTAAAAAGACTAATTTAAAAGGACACTTATGCATACATTACGATATATTTATTAGAAAACTTTACGGTCCCGGTATCTCGATCACTTATAACTGGTTAAAAGTGATCAAGGTCCCGGAACCGTAGCGTTTTCTAATTAATACATTCCAGTATTTGCTTAGGTATGTTTCAAACCTGTTTGTCGATATCATTTATCAAAGTTATTCCAGGCACGTGGCTGTTAGACATGTACGAGTCGCATCCTGGAAGAGATGAGTGAAGAACCAGTGGAAATGTACCAAGTTCAGTTTTCCTACCTTACTAACTCTGGGTTAACAATTCGAAAAAAATGTCATCGCTCACGAAACCAACACCAGCTGTCATGACAGCTTCTGTACAGCCATTAAAGAGCTTTGGTTATATATTTCCTTAACGGTGGAATGACGCGAGAAACACCAGTGTCGTAATATTTAATTCACAATATCATCTTGTCGGTATTGTGTAACATTAATATATTCTGACAAATAAAAATGAGTAAAATCCTTTAAGCTGGAAATTTTCACATACCTTAGCGTGTTTTGAGGTACGGAGTCTATATGTTTCCGTAGTGTAATGGTTATCACGTGCGCCTCACACGCGCAAGGTTCCCGGTTCGATCCCGGGCGGAAACATTGTTTATACCGAAGGTTTTCTGAACTGCGAGTTCTGTGATAAAACAATCTATCGTCGCTTTGTGGCAGTTGTACTGAGTAGATCATAATATAATAAGCTGCACATTATGGGGGACTATAACAGAATTTTATTATAAATTAATGAAGGACAAAATACCTCTGATAAATGATTCACCTGTGTCGAGTCAGTTCACTTTACCTGGTCAGAAAAACTTCCAAATAACAGAAAAAAATGAAAACAATTTTAGCTTAATTCGAAGTATCTTTTGTTTTATTTTAATGAGTTTCTCATTTATGTGAATAACATTATAATACTGACATGTTAGTGGTTGCATTTAACCGAATATTATTTATTTTTTTGTATTTTATTTACAGCTATATTACAAGATGCAAATAAATTACCATTCAATGGTACATGTTATGAGAGAACAATCAACACCGGTACTACTACGGTCCACTGAGTGAACATACAATACAATATTGCCTTAAGACAAACCTGACATAACCTACAACTTACCTAGAAACACACAGTGTTACATAATCACAAAGATCTTCATAATACACTGATGCTAACACTTACATCCTACACTTATACAACCCCCACCCGCCCCTCCACAAGTTTAAACCCTGGACACTCACGTGGTTAAACACAATATTAAACATTAAACAAGTTAATACCATTGCCACTCTCACGTTCTTAAACACAATATCAACATTAAGCATTAAACAAGTTAATACCACGGCCACTATCACGTTGTTAAACACATTATCAATATTAAACATTAAACAAGTTAACACCACGTCAGGTGTAGCAGACGAGGGGATATTCACTGGTAGGCGGGATTCCCCAGTGGAAGTAGGTCCTTCCCAAAGAGATGGGTTAGTTGTAGTAGTAGTTGTCGTAGTCGTGAAGGTTATGTACATGTCCTCAGAATTAAGATTCCATGATGTTGCACATGTGTCTTACTCTCATCTTGTCGGTATTATATACCATTCGTACACAACTTGTCAGACACTGCAACATCATGGAATCTTAATTCTGAGGACATGTACATAACCTTCACGACTACGACAACTACTAGTACAACTAACCCATCTCTTTGGGAAGGACCTACTTCCACTGGGGAATCCCGCCTACCAGTGAATATGCCCTCGTCTGCTACACCTGACGTTACTATATAAGCGCCAGGATTCTTTCTTCTGCTTCAGAATCTCCACGACTATGGTGCTGTTCGCACCTACTCCTAGGTTGAGGGACTGATTACCTCATCTTCTGTACATAGTTCTACTGTCTTCAAGTTATGTCCTAGAATTTGTATTGATAAAGCCACTGGATGGCGAAACGTCTACAATAAAGATACCCAGATGTTGCACATGTGTCTTACTCTCATCTTGTCGGTATTATATACCATTCGTACACAACTATATATGTATAATGTCTTTCTACCTCTGTATGTTAGAAGTGATCAATGTCCCAGGACCGAAACGTTTTCTAATAAATATGTCATAGTGTTTGCTCACGTGTCTTTCTAAACCAACTTGTCGGTATTTATTACCAAGGTTTATATCAATCTGGGGCTTGCACCGAGGGTACACACGTCGGTGGAGGAGGAATTATGGGAAGACCTAACCTGTGTGTGTGTTACGATCACAGCAGCAGCGGAGGCAGACGACTACTATTCCATGTCTAGAGGTGCATCGTTATGAGGGGTATTCAGGGATGGGCAAGTCCTGCAAACCACTGATGCAATGGGTATTTTCGTGGACAGTTAGTATGAGAAGCACTGGGAAAACAAGGTAGTGGAGGGAGGAGGTGCGTAAGGAAATTTCGTGTAATCTTAAGGAGAGGGACACGACAGCATTAGGGGCAACCACTGAAGAGGAGGAAAATTTAGGGCAATGTCAGCAATGGCAACGGGTAAATCCCGGTAATTTATGGTATTCCAGTTGAATTTTGTCATGCATTGTGAGTTGTTGCGGGGGGTTTCCGTACGTCTCATGAATGCAATGAAAGATGTGGATAAATTGGGACATGCTCAGTCGACGGCGGTCGTCATGTTGATCCCAATGGGTAAGACGCAAGTAGGAATTTGTGATTATCGTGCTATTTCACTCTTGAGTGCGTATTGTAAACTTTTTGCTAAGGTGTTGGATAATTGACTAAAGTGTGTCGTGGGTTTTGTTGTTACACCTGGTCAGAATGGTATTTCTTAAAGATCCATGTTAGCAGGTCCTTCCATTACTGATGATTATGTGAGTACATTGCAGTTGAAAGGGAGGAAGGGTGCATTATTTGTCCTTGACCGAAGACGAGTGCACGATTCGGTGGATCGGGACACTATGCACAGTAGTCTACTTAAGCAGGTGTTTGGGATGGAAATAGTGAGGTGGTTGGATACGCTGTGTTGTGGAGCGATGGCTAGGGTCCAAGTGAACAGTAGATTAGGCAGGGTTGTACCCATGAGTATAGGTTTGAGGCAGGGTTGTACCCATGAGTATTGGTTTGAGGCAGGGTTGTCCATTGTCTTAGACACTCTTCGCATGTTTTTTGCATGCGTGCAGGACCTGTTCAGTAGGCTGGTTTTTGGTAGGGTGATGATTTTGGGAAGCAGCATTTTTCCATGATGATACGACGCTATTGGTGAAGGAGCATACAAACCTTCCAGCGCTAGAAGGGGTAGTTAGGTAAGACACATATGCAACAGTTAGGTATCTTTATTTCGAAACGTTTCGCCTACACAGTAGGCGTCTTCAGTCGAGTACAGAAAGGTTGATAGAAGCAGAAGATACTTGAAGACGATGTAATCAGTCCATCACCCTTAAAGTTTTGAGGTGGACAGTCCCTCAGTCTGGAGAAGAGCATTGTGAGAACGGCTGTGTTTGAGAAGGACCTGCCCTCCCAAAGCAACCTACGTCTCACCTCCTGGCACTATATAAAGGCCCCTAGAAGGGGTAGTTGGGACGTTTGGAAAGGCTTTGTGGACGTCGATAAATCTAAACTCTCGGATGTTGATGAGTGGGTTCACCGTAGGAGTTGGGGAAGATTGATCATAACGAATGTGGAGAGGTCTTTATGTATGTCTATCTGTGTAGGTGTGTGTTAGTACATATATGTGCAGGTGTGAAAATATATATAGGTATACATATGTACGTATATGTACATGGAATGTGTGTATGTTAATATATTCATATGTGTCTGGTGATAAATTAAAAGCATTGTCCTTTATTATAGGTATATGATTATATGTGTATATATGTGTATTTGTTAGTGTATGTGTATTGGATATTCATGTATATGTATGTACATCTAGGTATCACCATTGTATTCAGGGATTGTAAATGCGTAGCACGGTGTGTATTTAATGCCAGGGTGTATTAGAACAATTATGTATACTAGTGTATGTTCTCAACGTTGACTAGTGCCACTTCTAAGTTCTTTATCACAAAATATGTTGTTGTAACATACTCAGTGTAGTACATCGAAACTAATTTCAGGTAACCATATATTTAAGTGTCTTGTGAATATGTGTAAATATAACGCCAGTAGTGAAACTTATTTATAATTTGTATTACAAACGTATTAAAAATATGTTACATATTAATGTTTAATTAAATATGTAGTTGATATTGTATTTAACCACGTGAGAGTGGCGGTAGTGTTAGCTTGTTTAATGTTTAATATTGATAATGTGTTTAACAACGTGATAGTGGCCGTGGTGTTATCTTGTTTAATGTTTAATATTGATAATGTGTTTAACCACGTGATAATGGCCGTGGTATTAACTTCTTTAATGTTTAATATTGATAATGTGTTTAACCACGTGTTAGTGGCCGTGGTGTTAACTTGTTTAATGTTTAATCTTGATAATGTGTTTAACCACGTGATAATGGCCGTGGTATTAACTTCTTTAATGTTTAATATTGATAATGTGTTTAACCACGTGTTAGTGGCCGTGGTGTTAACTTGTTTAATGTTTAATATTGATAATGTGTTTAACCACGTGATAATGGCCGTGGTATTAACTTCTTTAATGTTTAATATTGATAATGTGTTTAACCACGTGTTAGTGGCCGTGGTGTTAACTTGTTTAATGTTGATAATGTGTTTAACAACGTGATAGTGGCCGTGGTATTAACTTCTTTAATGTTTAATATTGATAATGTGTTTAACCACGTGTTAGTGGCCGTGGTGTTAGCTTGTTTAATGTTTAATATTGATAATGTGTTTAACAACGTGATAGTAGCCGTGGTGTTAACTTGTTTAATGTTTAAAATTGATAATGTGTTTAACCACGTGATAATGGCCGTGGTATTAACTTCTTTAATGTTTAATATTGATAATGTGTTTAACAACGTGATAGTAGCCGTGGTGTTAACTTGTTTAATGTTTAATATTGATAATGTGTTTAACAACGTGATAGTGGCCGTGGTATTAACTTGTTTAATGCTTAATGTTGATATTGTGTTTAAGAACGTGAGAGTGGCAATGGTGTTAACTTGTTTAATGTTTAATATTGTGTTTAACCACGTGAGTGTCCAGGGTTTAAACTTGTGGAGGGGCGGGTGGGGGTTGTATAAGTGTAGGATGTAAGTGTTAGCATCAGTGTATTATGAAGATCTTTGTGATTATGTAACACTGTGTGTTTCTAGGTAAGTTGTAGGTTATGTCAGGTTTGTCTTAAGGCAATATTGTATTGTATGTTCACTCAGTGGACCGTAGTAGTACCGGTGTTGATTGTTCTCTCATAACATGTACCATTGAATGGTAATTTATTTGCATCTTGTAATATAGCTGTAAATGAAATACAAAAAAATAAATAATATTCGGTTAAATGCAACCACTAACATGTCAGTATTATAATGTTATTCACATAAATGAGAAACTCATTAAAATAAAACAAAAGATACTTCGAATTAAGCTAAAATTGTTTTCATTTTTTTCTGTTATTTGGAAGTTTTTCTGACCAGGTAAAGTGAACTGACTCGACACAGGTGAATCATTTATCAGAGGTATTTTGTCCTTCATTAATTTATAATAAAATTCTGTTATAGTTCCCCATAATGTGCAGCTTATTATATTATGATCTACTCAGTACAACTGCCACAAAGTGACGATAGATTGTTTTATCACAGAACTCGCAGTTCAGAAAACCTTCGGTATAAACAATGTTTCCGCCCGGGATCGAACCGGGAACCTTGCGCGTGTGAGGCGCACGTGATAACCATTACACTACGGAAACATATAGACTCCGTACCTCAAAACACGCTAAGGTATGTGAAAATTTCCAGCTTAAAGGATTTTACTCATTTTTATTTGTCAGAATATATTAATGTTACACAATACCGACAAGATGATATTGTGAATTAAATATTACGACACTGGTGTTTCTCGCGTCATTCCACCGTTAAGGAAATATATAACCAAAGCTCTTTAATGGCTGTACAGAAGCTGTCATGACAGCTGGTGTTGGTTTCGTGAGCGATGACATTTTTTTCGAATTGTTAACCCAGAGTTAGTAAGGTAGGAAAACTGAACTTGGTACATTTCCACTGGTTCTTCACTCATCTCTTCCAGGATGCGACTCGTACATGTCTAACAGCCACGTGCCTGGAATAACTTTGATAAATGATATCGACAAACAGGTTTGAAACAGACCTAAGCAAATACTGGAATGTATTAATTAGAAAACGCTACGGTTCCGGGACCTTGATCACTTTTAACCAGTTAAAAGTGATCGAGATACCGGGACCGTAAAGTTTTCTAATAAATATATCGCACGCCTGTATGGCCTTCCTAAGACACACAAACCTGTCATCCCACTACGGCCTATCACTTCGGGCATAGGGAGTGCACCACACAGACTAGCCGGCCACCTTGCCAAATACCTTTCAGCGCTTCTGGGCACCATCAGTCAAGCCCACCTCAAACACTCAGGTGACCTTCTCTCTCGAATTTCCAACCTGAATGTCAAAAACAAGAGCATGGCTTCCTTCGATGTCACAGCCCTCTTTACCAACGTTCCTACTGACGCTGCAATCAACATTCTGAGACAGAGGCTCACTGAAAACCACGACCTCCCTTTACCTCTTCTAGATTTCATCAATCTAGTGGAACTTTGTGTTAATTTCAACTTCTTCAAGTATCAGGACAACTGTTACAAACAATGCTTTGGGATGGCAATGGGTAGCCCACTCAGTGCTGTGCTTGCCAACCTCTTCATGGAAAACCTGGAGACAGAGAAATTCAGCACCCTCATTCCCAACACCGTTACCTGGCTAAGATACGTTGATGATATATTGGTTTTCTATCCGAGACGTCTCAATATCCAGGCCCTTCTCAACAAGATCAATGCAGATGAATGGTTCAGAGAACCGACATGTTGATAAATTAGACACATGTGTCTAATTTATCAACATGTCGGTTCTCTGAACCATTCATCTACAAACCTGTCAGACACTGCAACTTCTTGGGATCTTAATACTTGGGAATTCTTCGCTTGCCTAATTCTTGGGCACGACCTACTTCAACATTGAACAAATGTTACACGACCTATGACTGCTGCACCTCTCCTGCCAACGGTTTATAAGCTCCTTCTCAGCACGTATGCCGTATTCTATTCAAGATTGATGGACTGACCACATCGACTCAAGGTTGAGGGACTGATTACCTCATTCTCCTCCTGTTCTTCAAGATTCTCCTTTGTATGGACTGATGAAGCCACTGTGTGGCGAAACGTTTCCTCAATTAAGATACCCAAGAGTTGCACATGTGTCTAATTTATCAAGATCAATGCAGTTGAACCATCAATAAAGTTTACACTTGAACTCGAAAATGATGGCAAACTTCCTTTCCTCGACGTTCTACTGTGCAGATCTCCCGACAGTGACAAACTTCTCTTCAAAGTGTATAGAAAACCTACCAACAAGGACGATCTTATACACTTTTATTCACACCAAGACACCCGCACTAAGAGAGGAGTCCTCATTGGCTTCTTCTTGAGAGCTCTTCGTATCTCCAGCCCTTGTTTTCTAGAAGAAGAATGCACTTACATAACACAAGCCTTTACACGTATTCAGTTCCCATCTTTCTTCATCCGAGATTGCAGAATCAAGGCACAAGCTATCCTCAACAAACCGCCCATGGAACAGCCCCCTAAACATCGCCCATGTTGTGTAAGAAAGGTATAAAATACCGACAATATGAAAGTTAAGACACATGTGCAACATCTGGATATCTTTATTGTAGACGTTTCGCCATCCAGTGGCTTTATGTGAATAACTCCAAGGCCGAGGGACTGATTACCTCATCTTCTGTATATAGTTCTACTGTCTTCCTATTATGTCCTAGAATCTGTATTGATAAAGCCACTGGATGGCGAAACGTCTACAATAAAGATATCCAGATGTTGCACATGTGTCTTAACTTTCATATCGCCCATGTGGCGATGTTGCCACGACTACTCGCAGGGCACTTGCTATGAGTAACATCAACGTTTCCACCATAAACACATCATCTATCAAAGACCTCACTACGAAACGCAGCCCCACATCTCTAACTTCTACAGCAGGCGTCTACACTATCCCCTGTGGGTTCTGTCCCAAGAAATATGTAGGCGAGACAGGCAGAGATCTTGCAGTCCGCCTGAATGAGCATCGAAATGCCTCTCACAGAGACGATGTAAGGTACGCCTGTGTCCTCCACAGAGACTCCACGAGGCATTTGATGAACTGGAATGAGGCACAACTCGTTCTCACCGAACCAGACCTCAGACGCCGACGGTGCCTAGAAGCCTCACTAATTGCCGTCACCGACACTATAGAACGCAACACTGGAAACTACAAAATTTCAAAAACATTGGCATACATGATACTTAAGCAGCACCAACCCAACAACACAGGAGTCACATGATTTCATCGTCTACCCGTCCTCATCATAGGTAGAGGTTGTTTTGATAAGGACCTGCCTCGCATGGGCCAGTAGGCCTTCTACAGTGTTCCTCCATTCTTATGTTCTTATGACATTCCTCAGGTCACGTGCGTCACACCTCACTCTCCGCCTATACATATAATGTCTTTCTACCTCTGTATGTTAGAAGTGATCAAGGTCCCAGGACCGAAACATTTTCTAATAAATATGTTATAGTGTTTGCTTACGTGTCTTTCTAAACCAACTTGTCGGTATTTATTACCAAGGTTTATACCAATACTTCTCGTAAATCCGACACATGCACCGCTGCCCAGTATAGAACACCATCACTTGTGTTCGGAAGTCTGGCAGGACTACCTAGAACGATATGGAGTACTTGAACGACATCTTCAGAGAATACATCCCATCTGGTAACCCAGCTTAAATACCAGTCACTTAAGTACCTTACAGGGTGTCGACGATCTTCTCATATAGCTGACTGACTGGACACAAACAAGCGGGTGTCCTCACTTAGTGCAACACCACAGAGCTCCTCGTTGTCAATCCCATATATGTTCTTGATGATGACTAGTAAAAGACAACTGACACATTGGGTGTTATGGCCCCCTTCAGTAGCTCTATGCCCACTGTATCCATACTCCTCCGCAGACACTCTGCCATGGTGCACACTGACCAACCATACAGGTGAAGGTGTTGGGAAGCTTCAGGCACACGTCCGTCACTGCTGCTGTCAAGACGGCGAATCCCTGTACTGGAATATTGCCTGGATTTGGAGTTAGGTTATGAAAAAATTAAATAATAAGTAATAAGTTCATGAATTCGAATAAAGACTATGAAAACTTTTTTTACCTTCACAAAATTAGACAGTATATAGTAAATTATAGATTTATGTGTATTGTTTAGGGATGATTATGAATTGCAAGGTGTTCTTTTAAGCAAGATGTCTCTTCAATGCTCGTGAGAGGCCTTGTAACTGCTTCTCGTAATCCTAGTGTAGGAAAGGAATTCCGATAAAATTCATTCAAAAGTCTAGTAGCTATAAATCAGCCCACCCTGTATCCCTCGTAGTCAAGGAGCTGGAGATAAATGCACTCAGTAGATACATGCAGTGCAATAGCCTCAGAATAGCCCAAATGCTAAAGGGAAAATAGCTGAATTATTATTATTATTATTATTAACTAATAATAAGTAAGCATTGGGGACCCAGAACTGCAACAATCTGAACTGCCAGTTAACTGGTCGAGAGGGTGGTTGTGTGACGATCGTCGAATAAAATATATTCAGCATGCGCCACTGCCCTACTATGAAGTCGCTATAATAACTGGGTAAAGCATCCCTTAGTGAGGTAGCGTGCCACAAAACGCAATTGTTAAACCTGAAGTAAATGACTTCAATGGCAAGCACTTGCCCCATATAAAACTATTAACAATTATTACACTAGCAACAACAAACAGAGGTAACCTACCCATTACCCTAAACCAAACATATTCACAAAATTACACAAATAAATAATATCGTAACCATCAAGCCCTGGAGAGTGAGTCCGCCATCAACTTTCTCTGCCAGAGAAATCTGACAAACATTTTGTAAGACTGAAGGCGCAAGACCCAGGGTATGACACGAGTGTTCCATATAAAGCTGAGGTAGGTCAAGAGAATGTGATCAGCATACACCTAAACGACATGCAGAGAGGATGACAGAAAAACGCCAAGGTGTTGAAGTTCAAGAACGAGAGCAGGAGCCTACTTCTCGATGATCGAATAGGCCTACTGCAGCCTCTCCAGCTTCTCAGGCATCTACCTATAAGAACATAAAAACGAAGGAACACTGCAGCAGGCCTACTGGCCCATGCGAGGCAGGTCCAAATCTCCTACCGGCTTAAGCCAATGCACCCAATCCAGTCAGGTCAGGTCACATTGACTTAAGGGAGGAACACGGCAACCGACCTGGTAGCACAAGCTATCAGGTTCAACTCACACCCACCCACATCCACTCATGTATTTATCCAACCTATTTTTAAAGCTACACAACGTTTTGGCCTCTATAACTGTACTTGGGAGTTTATTCCACTCATCCACAACTCTATTACCAAACCAGTACTTTCCTATATCCTTCCTGAATCTGAATTTTTCCAACTTAAAACCATTGCTGCTAGTCCTGTCTAGGCTAGATATTTTCAGCACACTATTTACATCCCCTTTATTTATTCTTGTCTTCCATTTATACACCTCAATTATATCCCCCCTAATTCTACGTCTTTCTAGAGAGTGCAGAATCAGGGCCCTTAGTCTATCCTCATAGGGAAGGTTTCTGATACATGGGATCAACTTTGTCATCCTCCTTTGTACATTTTCCAGAGCATTTATATCCATTCTGTAATACGGTGACCAAAACTGTGCAGCATAATCTAAATGAGGCCTAACCAAGGATGTATAGAGTTGAAGAACAACCTGAGGACTCCTATTATTTATGCTTCTTGATATGAAGCCAAGGATTCTATTAGCTTTATTTCGAACACTTATGAACTGTAGTCTTGGTTTCAGATTATTGCTAACCAGAACTCCTAAATCTTTTTCGCAATCCGTAATATTAAGATCTACATTATTTAGTTTATATGTGGCATGGTTATTGTCCTGTCCAACATTTAGAACTTTGCATTTGTCTATATTAAACTGCATCTGCCACTTCTCCGACCACTGCATCAGTCTATTCAAATCTTCCTGAAGTGCTCTAAAGTCCTCGTCAGAATGAATTCGACGGCCTATTTTGGTGTCATCGGCAAACTTGCTGATGTCGCTCTTTATGCCCTCATCTATGTCGTTTATGTAGATTGTGAACGGCAGGGGACCTAACACTGACCCCTGTGGAACACCACTCATGACGCTTCCCCACTCTGATTTCTCCCCATTTATGCAAACTCTCTGCTACCTATTTGTCAACCATGCCTCTATCCAGGAAAAAATTTCTCCTCCTATTCCAAGTGCCTTAATTTTCCTCAAAAGTCTTTGCATAATTTGGAGACAACAAACTGGGAGCAGGGCATAAAAGTCTCTTTATATGCAAGTGACGAAACCACTTGCGTACTGATTCCAGTCACTTCTGGCAACAGATGCCTTAGTCGTCTGGACACTACACAAGGTTAAACTACAATAGGTAGAAGGAGATAAGTACAACTAATCTGACATTTTATTGTGGCAATGTATCGCTCTTCAGGATTTTTCCTAGGATACTAACTCTCCATGTTAACAAAAAAGAAAAGTCTTTGTATACAAAACAAACACCAGCTGCCATGACAGCTTCTGGACAGCCACCAAACCACTTGGCTTATATATTTCCTTAGCGGTATTGCATAATATTATTATATTCTCGCAGATAAGAAAAAAGAGTAAATTGCTATAATCTGATTTATTATTTTTATTAATGATTCGCCGGTATTCTCCCGGCCCGGGCCTTTTCCAAGTGGTGGCCCGGCCTTGGCTCCCTCTTTAGGGAGTATCTGAGACCTAAGTCTCCCATGGGAGGAGGCACAAGTACCTCCTCATCTTTGGGATCAACTGTCCCCAGGCCTAGCCACAAGCTAGGCCTCTCTGGTCTGCCATCCTCACCCCAGGAGGGCTAATGGGAATGACAGTCTTGTGAGCTACAAGCTCTGGCTCAGGCACCTACCCTACCCTAGAAGGGCTGGGCATGGTGTCGATGCTATAATCTGAGAAATAGTCATGTACTTTACTCTTTTTTCGCACAAAGACATATATATGTTTCCGTAGTGTAGTGGTTATCACGTGCGCTTCACACGCGCAAGGTCCCCGGTTCGATCCCGGGCGGAAACATTGTTTACATTGAAGACTTTTATGAATTATTATTTCTGTGATACAACAGTTCCATCGTCGCTTTGTGACAGTTGTAGTGAGTCATAATAAGATGCACATTATGAGGGACTGTAACATAATTATTTTATTAATGAAGTACAAAATACCTCTGATAAATGTTTCACTTGGTCCGAATTGTTTAACATTGTCTGGTCAGAAAACTTAAATAACAGATATAATGAAAACTTTTACAGCATAATTCGATGTATCTTTCATTACTTTGATTTTAAGTTTTTCATTTTAGTGAATATATTAATACTGAGACATAGTAGATATAACAAGGTCATGGTGAAATGCACTGGAATATTGCTTAGATTTGGAGTTTGGTTATGAAAAAATAAATAATAATAAGAAGTTCAGACCAAATGAATATTCATGAATTAGAATAAAACTGCAAAAGCTTCTTTTACCTTGACAGAGTTAGACAGTACATGATAAGTTATAGATTTAGGCATACTGCTTCTGAATGATAATGGATTGAAAACTGTTCTTTTAAAGCAGATGTGTCCTCAACGCTCGTGAGAGGCAGTGTAACTGCCTTGTTACTGCTTCTCGTAACAGCAGCAGAGGAACTCCAGTTACTTTCTCTCAAAGGAAAAGTAGCTATAACTCAGCCCTCTCTTTATCCCTCGTGGTCAAGAAGCTGGATATAAATTCTCTCAAGAAACATAAAACTATTACCTCAACAGTCTGAAAAAAGCCAGAATGCTGATGAGGGAAAGTTGCTGAAGACTGTCCTTCTTCCCCTCCGAAGATCACTTTAACCAGAACTTAAACATTGTTAAAGGCGAGATCAGTATGATGAAATTTTCTCAACAATCCTACATAGTTTCAAACTTATTTTCATAGCTACTTGGACAGTCTTAATAGTGCGATCACAGGTGGTAGTGTGATGGCTTGTGACAGCCGATCATAACTAAGTCACAAGGAAAAAGAACTCAGCAGGGCCGAGCAAGGGCAAGGCAAACAACCAGGGGTAGATGTATTTACCCTTGGTTGCATTACTTCATCAATATATACACTATGTACAGTATTAATAAGAGTAAAACATATTGGAAGTGTTACAAATGAGAACCACTAAAAGCGCTGAAGACGTCATCTTTGCCTAAGTTGAGGCCCTGTCCAACTGCCACATTGGCACAACTTATTCAACCCAAGATCCGACTCCCAAGTTAAGGTCAGCATTCTCCTCACATCTTCTCTCGGGCATTACCAGAGATACGGCCAGAGGTGGAGTAGAGCATTCCATTATCGGGACACAATCTGGAGAATCTTTTAACAAGACAGAAGACAATACTACACATCTACACTACGTTATATAAACTCTATTATATCCTTCAGTTATTATGCTACAGGAAAATTATGAAAAAACAAATATACAGGTTTCATAACTAGCCAACACTTAAATAAAGTTCTTTCCTATAGCCATACACTCAATTTACAGACAGCTGGTAACCAACTCTCAAACAACGAAACATTATTCTCTCCTAAGTGCTACTTTGGAATCTCCTGTTCTTTGCCTTCCCTATATGTTCAGTCTCTTAAATGTTAAAAACTTTCCGCTCCTTAGGCATCAAACTTCACGACGAACTAACACCCTTCGCAGTAATCTAGTAAAATACTGGTTTCTGAGCATAATTTCTATGAATATGAACTAAGAAAAAGGCTTAAATGAAGTACTATCAGAAAATCTGATACCTCCCTCCACCAGTTCACCGAGCTTCTGTCCACTAGGTGGTCAGAATACCATTTACTCACCTACTGCAAACCACTGTAAAACGAGAGCAGATAAATGTCTACACTATATTATGTACAGTACACACGAGAAAACACATGAACAACTACAACCTCTGTTCCCTTTACATAACGAACCACCAAAGTGAGCATTTGAGTGTTGTTCCTCGGTACGTGAAGGAAACGTACGACTGAGATCACTATACTGAAAAAAAATTGTCATAATCAAAACAAAACAAGAGCCTCTTTTTCAGTTGAGGCAAAAATTCTCTGGTGACTTTTAAGTTTACCGGCAGTAATTGTCCTGCTGCATTTTTCAACAACCCAGCACTAACACCAGCAAAACTGGCGTCTAGTTGCAGAGAAAATGGCAGTGCAACATTGAAACCATTCATTACAGGAGCACTAACACTATTACCAGTTTGCAACAGGCTGTGTAAAGCAATTTCACATTATATTTAAAGTTATACAAAAATTTAAAGTATCCGTAGAGTATAATTTCAAGCGTAGATATATAACTGGCACACTGGATCATAAAAGTCAAATAACCCTGACACATACTTACATCTTTTGTATCTAGTACATTAATGAAATTATTCATAAGAGGAAACCTTTCAGCATTAATTATCAAATTTATTTTGCGGCAGTCAGTGAACATGCTGAGACGAGACTCTTGAAAGGCAATGTCCACTGACTCACTGAGTACAGTAAAAGTATAGAAGAAACTTCACATCTTCCACCATATCCATCTCTTCCCACAACTTTATACACCACTGTTCAAATAAAGTTATTCTACCCAAAACACACTGAATTTGCTCAGCTACATTTACCTCATGGAGATTCATGCTTCCTTTTCTAACGTAAAACACATTTGGAAAGTTCCATGGCGGCTGATCCAACGCCCCAACTTTTCCATACCAGCATCAAAAGTACACTTTCAAAGTCTTGTACTTTACCTTTCATAATATTAGTCATTTCAGACTGCTGATAGAGGTAACCATACGCATTTTTCTGATTGGGTGTGTGGGTTTTATTTTCATCAGAGACCTCATCCACCAGCAGGTGCCATTCACTACTAATCAGTGTTTTCCCAGGAGCCGACTCCAGTGCCAATACCTCCTCTCTAGCCTCTACATTATGTATCACCACCTCACGGTCCCACGTTACAACTAGGCAGATTGGCAGGCTGGTTCGCTGGTGCAGTCCAGCTCATCTTAGCCCAACAGTCTCTGAATCTGAGATAAACTCCGAGGGGAAAGCATCACCATCCTCACCTAGCCCATGACTTAATGATTCCAGAGTACTTCCCTGCACGGCAGTTAAAAGAAGGGGAATACCCTCATTCCAGTCCTTTTGGTACTGGGTACAACAAACATGCATCGTCCTGAGAGACTAATGAAACTACTCTACTTTTCTTCGACTCTCAGAGTGATAGAGGTTCGTAAATTTAACCTTAAGTCTCTCAAAACTACATAAAATTTTATAAAATTGGACTTCTGGTTGGCTTGTGGAAAGCCTAACTGACAAAATTTCACCAGAAATCTCAAAGCCACACACACAAAATTATTAAGGGGCAGGAACTCTGGTAACCTGGTAAAAAGATAAGTGACTGGTAAACATTTATTATCCAGCTCTCCCTTCTCATTATTATTATAATCAAGGGGGAAGAGCTAAACCCGGAGGATTATACAGCGCCTGGGGGGGGGGGGGGGATGTGGAAGGCATTCAGGCTTAATTCGGGGAACTGGAGCACAGATCCAATTCCCTAAATCAAGGGCCCCTCACCAACATCAAGGAACCTTCCTTGAGGGGGTCTCCCTTCTCAACTGTGAAATATCCTCCATCGAGAATCTGTAAAAAAAACAAAAACAAAAAAAAAAATCAGAACCTTATCCTCAAATGGGACTGTAAAATAAACATTTGTTAAATTTGGGAACCACTTCCTCTGTAACAGCCTTCAGGGAGTCACCACATCCCTGGACCTCAACCAGCTACTTCAGAGTCAGGGTATTCACTCCCATGCCAGCAATGAGATACCCCTTCCCTAAACCGGGTTAGCCCTGGGCCGGTTCATCACTGCCCAGAGTCTCCTGCAGGACAGACTCAATGAACAGGCTCCCCAGGCCCAAACTGTCACCATAGTCAGAAGAAAGATCAAGGTGAGGCACAGAAGTTCTTCCCTTGCTCACCTGGCTAGTCATAGTACAAGTTGAAAAATTTTCAGTCACTTTAGCTTTAATTTTCACCTTAAAATCTTGTAAATCAGGGTCCCTCCAAACCAAATATTCCTCACTTTTGAGGAGACCCATAACATTGTTGCCTAGTAGTAGGTCAACACCTGAAAAAGATAAATCATCTGTAATACCTACAGGCAGGTACCCAGACTGGCAAACAGACTTCACCCACAATCTATGTACAGGAGTCCTAAAAGTAGATCCTGAAATCCCTTTAAAAAAAAATATCTTTTCCAGTGTAAGTATCCTCTGACACTGGTATTACATCCTTGCGCAGAGAGAACGTGCTACATTCATCCCTTAAATACAGAACACCTTCTACCCTACCTTCCTTTTGATGCAAGGCCACTGTGGACTTACTTGAAAAGACCTTCATCAGAGGGTCTAAAGCAGCTGAACTTCCTGGTGTACTCTGGGGAAAACTGCAAATACAAGTAACTGCATGTGTAACTGGGGTACTTACTTGAGAGTCTTGTGCAACAGCCTGGTCCTTACAAGCTGTTAATTCTTTAGAGGAACATGAATTTTCAGATTATGAGATGAAGGATGTTGTGTTATTGGCTTATCAGATATTGCCAGAGAGGTATAGGCAGAAATTTAGAGGTTTAAAGTTTCAGAAAGGTTAATCCTTGGTGCAAAATGGAAAGGAGATGTTGCTGCTGAATAAATGGTGCCACTCCAAGGATGTTGTAGGTATTTATGAAGGAATAATGATTTTAATTTTACTAGAGGATCTTTTAAACAGAGTTCCTCCTGACCTTAAGGCATATCTTGAGGAAAAAGATTTTAATGATTTTAACCAGAAGGTTGGAAATAGTTATCACCCAGGCAATGTTAATAATAATTTTTCTCCACTACCTAGGAGGAGTAAGAGATTTCACATTTTTAGTCCATTTTTTCGGCCTCATAATCCAAAGAGTTTTTAGCCTACTAACCACCAGAATCCTGTTTCCCAGGGCTTTAAGTCCACTTCTCAATCACCCGCTCAAGGAAGTGGTAAGTCAGATTTAGGTGCAGGAAATCAGGGAACAGGTAGGAAAAGCCCAGTTCCCCAGGGACGAGGGATCCAGTCTACCTCAGGTAGGCATGGTACCTTTAAAGTTTATAATTGTACTTACTGAAGGGTCATTTACAGCCTGCCCGATAAAGGGTTAATTACCCCTTTACAAGTTAACTGAGTTCTAGCTAATGTGGCCCAGTTACTGTCTGGCCTCTTCTGGGATTTTGCTATTTCTTCAGTGTGTAAAAGTTATCAGGCTATTTTTCCAAAAATTTTGGGACAAACTTTATAGCATGTTCCAAATTAAATATGTCTACCCGGTTACCTGTTACATTTTGAGATGCAGCATCTGCTCCCAGATCCCTGTCAGCACTAGAATCTCTACTGCTTAGACACATCTTAGAAATTAATAGCACAAAACACTTGCTTATTACAGTAGACATCACTAATGCAAAATAATAAATCACACAGTAAAGCATTTAGGTACGTACATTAAATTATTATTATTCACAGAGAATTATTTTTGTTAAATAACTCCCTAAATCACTAAATATGCACATACAAAATTCAGACAGAATTACATCAGAAAGAAGTTATTACTATAAGTATTAAATAAATCCTTCCTTTAAATATTGACTCCTCAGGTTTCAAATGTGAATTATCATCCTAAATTTAATAATTCTTTCCTGAAGGCCACCATGTTACCACTTTTTTGGCTCACGTAACAGAAATAAAAAGTCCTGGATATTAAAGAGTAAATGGCCTGCCTGTCTAGGGGCATTCATATTATTAAAAATAGAAAAAGAAACCACTCTAGGGCCAGCATGTACTTTCAAATTTAAATAGTTAATGTATTATATGGAAGAACTCACCTATACAAAAATACACATATTAATCATAAAGTAAATACAACCTAGAATCTACTCTACTACAACCAACATCTTTACTCCAGCTCACATTACCTCACTAGCACACTGCTGCTAGTGAGTAAAACTAAATATATAAACACTTATAAACAGGGAAGCTCCATGACACCCCTCCTTGCTGCTGGTCTGTCTAGCAGCACACAAAAACACTATACAAGCACTCTCCCAAAACTTAAACAGGTCTCTGCACACTAGTCCTCTCACTATCGCTCACCAAGAGAACACTTAAAACAATAAAATAACCCAGAGTATAAACGTATCAACAAAAAAATCACACCACTTACTTACACAACTACATCTTGTTCCATCTGCTGTGCTTCACCTACTGAACTAAACACACCTCACTCTCCTGTCTCCTGGCCACTCTGCCTGACCAGGAATAATACGTGTCCGGTTTCAGTAAAAATGCCGGAAAATGACATATATGGACCGCTTTTTTTTATACAAAATTTTTAAAACACTTCACCGTAATAGGCCTCTGTGATTACTTAAAGGATCAAAGACGGAAACTGGAGGTGAGATATGTCACCCAATTGAAGAACAGAATCGTGCAAGAGACAAGATTCCCAGACAGTTGTCCTGTCACTACTGCCATGAACTTGGCCATGACAAGGCTAACTGCATCAAATTGAGTAAGACGTCTGCTACCAGTATTAAGTCCAGCAAACCACAATCATTGGGGAACATTAAGCTACTTGGGAATATCACAACAGATTAGCATAAAATGGATTCTTGTATGGCACATTTCTTTAGTGCTAGTCATATATGTCAAAATGGGCCAGATTGCTCCACTGAAGTAAATACTTTTAGAGTTACAGAAGCTTATTGCTCCTTAATACGAGTGGGCAAACTCCCAGGTTCTGATAGTACTTCATTTAAGCCGTTTTCTTAGTTCCTATTCATAAAAATTATGCTCGGAAACCAGTATTTTACTAGATTACTACGAAGGGTGTTAGTTCGTCGTGAAGTTTGATGTCTAAGGAACGGAAAGTTTTTAAGACTGAAGAGATTGAACATATAAGGAAGGCAAAGAACAGGAGATTCCAAAGTAGGATTTAGGAGAGAAAAATGTTTCGTTGTTCACGAGTTGGTTACCAACTGTCTGTAAGTTGAGCATATTGCTATAGGAAAGAACTTTGTTTAAGTATTGGCTAGTTATGAAACCTGTGGAATTTTTTATAATTTTCCTGTAGTATAATAATTGAAGGATATAATAGAGTTTATATAACGTAGTGTAGATGTGTAGTATTGATGTGTAGTATTGATGTGTAGTATTGATGTGTAGTATTTCCCTCTGTCTTGTTAAAAGATTCTCCAGATTGTGTCAGGATAATGGAAAGCTCTACTCCACCTCTGGCCGTATCTCTGGCAATGTCCGAGAGAAAATGTTAGGAGAATGCTAACCTTAACTAGGGAGTCGGATCTTGGGTTGAATAAGTTGTTTCAATATGGCAGTTGGATAGGGCCTCGTAAATCAAGTGAAACACCCTTGATCTAGCCCTTACATTCCTGGGTATCAGGAGTGTCAGAAGTTTCTGCCTCCGTGCCCGACGGAAAGCAAAAAATAAGTTTTTTTTTTGTATGTGTGTGAGGAAACATATTGCCTTCGTTCGCTGGTGTTTTGGACTTTCTTATGTCCTACTGTTTACCGACTCACTTTGGGGCAAGTACTAGGCATTAAAGTCACTTACATCAGCTTTTACATTTGGGTGACGCTGCCGGCTGTGTTGGATGGTATTAGAGAAACATCGGTTCCATTTATTAGCTGTGTTGTGTTCCATGTTGACACACTACGCTATTGACGGATGCTTTAACTATTACAGCGAACTTTGAAACTGGAGTGTGGCGTGCACTGAGTATGGTATATTTTATTCGACGTTCGTCACACTTCTACTTAGCATGACCTTTCGACTAGTGAACTAGCAATTCATAGTGTATCAGCTATGGGAGCCCCACTGCTGTGCGTATTGTTAGGTAAATCTGCCAATCAACTTCGGCAAAGATGACGTCTTCAGCGCTTTTAGTGGTTCTCATTTGTAACACTTCCAATACATTTTACTCTTATTAATACTGTACATAGTGTATATAATGATGAAGTAATGCAATCAGGGGTAAATAAATCTACCCCTGGTTGTTTGCTTTACCCTTGCTCGGCCCTGCTGAGTTCTTTTTGCCTGTGACTTAGTTATGATCGGCTGTCACAAGCCATCACACTACCACCTGTGATCACACTGTCCAAGTAATTTTGAAAATAAGTCTGAAACTCTATAGGATTGCTGAGAAAATTTCATCATATTGATCTCACATTTAACAATGTTTAAGTTCTGGTTAAAGTGATCTTCGGAGGGGAAGAAGGACGGTCTTCAGCAACTTTCCCTCATCAGCATTCTGGCTTTTTTTCAGACTGATGAGGTAATAGTTTTATGTTTCTTGAGAGAATTTATATCCAGCTTCTTGACCACGAGGGATAAAGAGAGGGCTGAGTTATAGCTACTTTTCCTTTGAGAGAAAGTAACTGGAGTTCCTCTGCTGCTGTTACGAGAAGCAGTAACAAGGCAGTTACACTGCCTCTCACGAGCGTTGAGGACATATCTGCTTTTCTTTGTCATCGTAAAAGCAGTTTTTATAGTTTTTATTCTGAGTCACGAAGAGATATTTGGTCTGAACTACTTCTTATTATTTTTTTTTTTCATAACCAAACTCCAAATCTAAGCAATATTCCAATACATTCCGCCATTATCTTGTTGTATCTCAATATTATTATGATATTCATAAAAATGTAAAACTTAAAATCAAAGCAGTGAAAGATACTTCGAATTAAGCTGTAATAAACCATACGACGGGCGGGGTTAGAACCCGCGATCAGAGAGCCTCATAACTCCAAACCGTCGCGGGTTCTAACCCCACCCGTGGCATAGTTTGTTTGCAATCGAGTTAAGCTGTAATAGTTTTAATTATATTTGTTATTTAAGTTTTTCTGACCAGACATTGTTAAATAATTCGGAACAGGTGATTTATCAGAGGTATTTTGTACTTCATTAATAAAATAATTATGTTATAAAGAGCATCTTATTATGACTCACTACAAGTGTCACAAAGTGACGATGGAACTGTTGTATCACAGAAATAACATTTCATAAAATCTTCAATATAAACAATGTTTCCGCCCGGGATCGAACCGGGGACCTTGCGCGTGTGAAGCGCACGTGATAACCACTACACTACGGAAACATATACATGTCTTTGTGCAAAAAAAGAGTAAAGTACATGAATATTTAAGAACATAAGAACATAAGAAAGGAGGAACACTGCAGCAGGCCTGTTGGCCCATACTAGGCAGGTCCTTTACAATTCATCCCACTAAGATTTGACCAACCCAATTTTCAATGCCACCCAAGAAACAAGCTCCGATGTGCAAGTCCCTCTCAAATCCAACCCCTCCCACTCATGTACTTATCCAACCTAAATTTGAAACTACCCAAAGTCCTAGCCTCAATAACCCAACTAGGTAGACTGTTCCACTCATCAACTACCCTATTTCCAAACCAATACTTTCCTGTGTCCTTTCTAAATCTAAACTTATCTAATTTAAATCCATTATACACTTCGATCAGGTCTCCCCTCATTCTTCGTCTAACAAGTGAATGTAACTTAAGAGTCTTCAGTCTTTCTTCATAAGGAAGATTTCTAATGCTATGTATTAATTTAGTCATCCTACGCTGAATGTTTTCTAACGAATTTATGTCCATTCTGTAATATGGAGACCAGAATTGAGCTGCATAATCTAGGTGAGGCCTTACTAATGATGTATAAAGCTGCAGTATGACCTCTGGACTTCTGTTGCTTACACTTCTTGATATAAATCCCAGTAATCTATTTGCCTTATTACGTACGCTTAGGCATTGCTGTCTTGGTTTAAGGTTGCTGCTTGCCATAACCCCCAAGTCCTTCTCGCAATCTGTATGGCTAAGTTCTACATTATTTAACTTATAAGTGCTAGGGTTATGGACACTCCCGAGCTTCAGAACCTTGCATTTATCTACATTGAACTGCATCAGCCCACTTTTCTGACCAAGAGTAGAGTTTGTCTAAATCCTCCTGAAGTTCCCTAACATCTACGTTTGAATCAATTATCCTACCTATCTTCGTGTCATCGGCGAATTTGCTCATATCACTAGTAATTCCTCCATCAAGATCATTGATATATATTATAAACAACAACGGGCCCAAGACTGATCCCTGTGGAACGCCACTTGTTACAGATCCCCACTCGGATTTAACCCCATTTATGGACACTCTCTGCTTCCTGTCTGTGAGCCATGACTCGATCCATGAGAGCACTTTTCCCCCAATGCCATGAGCTGCCACTTTCTTAAACAGTCTTTGGTGTGGAACTCTATCAAAAGCCTTACTAAAATCTAAGTAAATAATATCAAACTCTTTATCGTGGTCAACAGCCTCAAAAGCTTTACTGAAGAAAGTTAATAAATTAGTTAGACAAGACCGGCCTCTTGTGAATCCATGATGAGTAGCATTAATCAAGCTATGCTTATCGAGATGGCTTCTTATAATCTGAGCTATAATTGACTCTAGTAATTTGCCTACAATTGAGGTCAGGCTTATTGGGCGGTAATTTGACGGTAACGACTTGTCCCCTGTTTTAAAAATAGGAATTACATTAGCCATCTTCCACATATCAGACACTACACCTGTTTGAAGAGATAAATTAAAAATATTAGTTAATGGTTCACAGAGTTCCATTTTGCATTCCTTAAGAACCCTTGAAAAAACCTCATCAGGACCCGGCGACTTATTTTGCTTCAGTCTGTCTATCTGCTTCACAACCATTTCACTAGTGACTGTGATGTTACATAATTTATCTTCTTCTAGCCCACTTTAAAAATTAATTACTGGAATATTGTTAGTGTCTTCCTGTGTAAAAACCGAGAGAAAATAATTATTTAAAATCGAGCACATTTCATTCTCTTTGTCAGTAAGATGCCCATAGTTATTTTTAAGGGGACCTATCTTATCTTGTTCTATAGACCTGGAAAAAACTTTTTGGGTTAGTTTTAGAATCCCTAGCAACTTTAATTTCATAGTCCCTTTTAGCTTTTCTTATCCCCTTTTTAATGTCCCTCTTAATGTCAATATACTGATTCATAAGATGACCCTCACCTCTTTTGATACGCATATAAATTCCTTTCTTATGCCCTAGTAGATATTTGAGGCTTTTATTCATCCATTTTGGGTCATTTCTATTTGATCTAATTTCTTTATATGGGATAAACGTTCTTTGAGCAGCATGTAGAGTGTTCAGAAAACTGTTATATTGATAGCTCTCTTCGTTATCCCAGTCAACAGATGATAAGTGTTCTCTAAGCCCATCGTAATCTGCTAAGCGAAAATCTGGGACTGTTACTGAGTTATCGCTACTATCGTACTTCCATTCAATGCTAAATGTAATTGATTTGTGGTCGCTAGCACCCATTTCCTCTGAAATTTCTAAATTATTAACAAGGGATTCATTATTTGCCAGAACTAAGTCAAGCAGGTTATTTCCCCTTGTAGGTTCTGTCTCAAACTGCTTCAAAAAACAGTCCTGAACTACTTCTAAGAAGTCGTATGATTCTAAATTCCCAGTCAAGAAATTCCAATCAATATGACTAAAGTTAAAGTCTCCTAGAATTACTACATTATCATGCCTTGTGGCCTTAACAATTTCCTCCCATAGTAGTCTCCCTTGGTCCCTATCTAAGTTTGGGGGACGGTATATCACTCCTAAAATCAGTTTTTCATGCCACTCTGAAAATTCTATCCAAACAGACTCTGTATGTGTTACTTCAGACTTAATACCCGCTTTTATGCAACAGTTCAAGCGATCTCGGACATACAATGCCACCCCATCCCCCTTCCCGATACTTTTATCTACTTGGAACAATTTAAAACCCTGAATGTTATATTCCCCAGGCATGTCCCGACTTTTTGAATTAAACCACGTCTCAGTTAAGGCAAATACACCAATGTTACCTTCACTAGCAACTAATCTCAACTCGTCCATCTTATTCCTAGCACTACGGCTATTAGCATAATAAACATTGAAAGACTCTCCTTTCTCTTTACCCTTCCTGCTCATTTCTGTTTTTCTACTAAACCTAATACTGTCCTTATCACCCAGTGTCACTGGCTTTTCAATATCTACCTCGTTCTGCTTATTACTAGTTCCCCTGGAACTTATAATATTACTACACTGGGACTTCACTGTTTTCCTGCCAAAACCCATACCACTAACTATTCCTAGTTTAAAGTCCTAACAGCTCCCTCCACTGCAGTTGCCAGTGCTCCCACCCCAGACCTAGATAAGTGAACCCCATCCCTGGCATACATGTCATTTCTGCCATAGAAGAGGTCCCAGTTGTCAATGAATGTTACCGCATTTTCCTTACAGTATTTGTCCAGCCAGCAATTGACTCCAATTGCCCTGGACAACCATTCATTTCCAACTCCTCTCCTTGGCAAGATACCACATATGACAGGGTTCCCACCCTTCCTCCTAATTATTTCTATTGCTGACCTATACCTGCTAATCAGGTCTTCACTCCTACATCTGCCAACATCGTTGCCTCCAGCACTGAGACAGATAATAGGATTGCTCCCATTACCTCTCATGATGTCATCCAGACGGCTAACAATATCCTCCATCCCAGCCCCAGGAAAGCAAACCCTCTGTCTCCTACTCCTGTCCTTCAAGCAGAACGCCCTATCCATAACCTAACTTGGCTATCCCCAACAACAACAATATTCTTACCTTCCTTGGTGTCATTCGTCGTGACGTTCCCAGTAGTCGACTCACATTTGTCGGGTAGCACTGAGAATGTATTAGATGTTTCCACAACAGTTTCCACGGCAGCCTGTTTCTTCTTCATCGTTTCTACCTTTCCATTCGTCTTCTTGATCGTCAACTTCGTTCCCTGCTGTCCAGCCACTGACCAGTTTCCTTTCTTGACCTGAGGACTCAAAACAGGAGGACTACTACGAATCTTCTTGTTTTCCTCGGTCAGTCGCCGAATCTCTATCTTCGCCATCCTCAATTCTTCCTTAAGCTGTTGGTAAAGTTGCTCGATGGGGGGCATCTTGCTTCAATTCGTAGAGAGCGTGCAAACAGGTCTTCACAGAGCTAAGTCCACGTCACCACTGGAAATATATAAGCCAAGTGGTTTAGTGGCTGTCCAGAAGCTGTCATGGCAGCTGGTGTTTGTTTTGTAAACCAAGACTTTTTTTTTTATTAACATGGAGAGTTTTTTTTTTTATTATTTAAAACATTACAATACAAGGTGGAAATTTTATTAAAAGGTACACAAAATGAGTTAAATCACAAATTCCCACTTCACCCTTACAAAAATGATTACAACAGACAAAAGTGTTCTGACGCCCTAATACCACACACCATATACACCCAGTTATACCAGAGTTATATACCTGTGAAGGCTGAAACTTTTGCCACAATTTCACCCCCCCCCCTCCCGCAAAATATAACCATCACCAACCTGATTGCATCTTAACTTAACATTAAAGGATACATAGGAATTACACTATCATGAGTGATGCAGTAACATCTTAGACACAAAAATATTAATAACAATTAAATGGGATACATGTCATTACTTAACACAATGACACCTCAACCTGGTGAAAGGAACCCCAAAAGTTTAATTTTTCAAAGAAGGTTGCAACAATGAATGTCAACTCCCAAAGGCAACTTATGTGCATTTATCTTAGCATGTAAACCCTATTCATGCAACATAGTATATAGATAAAACTTTATATTATGAAAAACATCACAGAATACAAAGGTATAAAGTATAAACCCCAGCCATGTAGCGGCTACACGCAAAAAATTCCACATACTTCCCTAACACACATAAAACAATTTTTTTGTGACAACTGCACCTAAACACAACTCACATCATATGACTTAAGACTGCTATGTACATAGATAACAACATAATAATATGACTTAAGACTGCTATGTACATAGATAACAACATAATAATATGACTTAAGACTGCTGTGTACATAGATAACAACATAATATGATTTAAGACTGCTATGTACATAGATAACAACATAATAATAAGACTTAAGACTGCTATGTACATAGATAACACCATAATAAATCTAATTTGAATGGATCACAGTTGATCAATCAGCCTTCACATATTAGGCGTTAGAGAGTAATTCTCATAGTACAAGTCCAAGTCCAACTTGCGTGTAGTCCCATCTTGCTACATACAATAATGTGCGTATTATCTACATATAATACTACAACACACTGGACAAGCAACTGTCCATCACTTCCAATCAATATACTGCCCTACCCTCACTCTGCACAGTGATGTAGGCAACCCCCCCCCTTGAATACCTTATCCATCATTCACTACTACCTTGAAGGAACATGAGTACTATATGAATAGTGTATAGTCCATGACACAAAAAACTGGCCAGCTCCACAGGTGCTAGCACCCTTGGTCCATACATTATTCACTCACGCATCACACATCCAACACACACGCAAACATTTGTTGTCATCCATTACCAGGGAGGCGACCCTGTTTTCACCCATGACTTCCCTACCCCAGCAACACTTTCCAATCGTACCCTCCCCTCCCTCGTATATTACAAGTCTAATAAAACCTGTAACGTAAGTTGCCTATATCCCTCTGAAAAATCCCTCACCCACCTCCTCCCATAAATTTCCTTATTTCTACATACCGTTTTATAGAACGTTACCGCTAACATCCTCCTCTTCACCTCACTAACCCGTTTCCCCCGCAATCCCCACACTATATATATATAATCTGCCATAATGTACCCCACAGTTCTGATTACACTTTCCTCCCAACCCCCCACGTCGAGACTTAATGCTCTCAATACAGAAATTCCTTGACCTCCTATCCTATTTATCACCCATTTAACCACCCCTTGACACTCAGTCCGTCACAAAAATATACTACATGAAAAGCCGACTCCTCCCCACCACACGTCCCGCACTCCCCCCCTCCCCCGTCGTACATGACTCGTCTATCCCGTAGAACCACACCCGACGGTAAAATGCCGTGCAGAAAACGATACATTACATCCCGAACACGAGGTTGCAACCTCATCCTACTCAACCTATTCCATATACTTCCCCATGCATACATGGGGAAAATTCCCTCTACAGGCGCTACAACCCTCCCAGCTAACAATCTACACAACCTACCTATTTTAACCTTTGCCGGCTCTCGATCCCACGCCAGAGCCCTCAACACAGTTTCACACTCATGCAACTCAACTCCTGTATACATCCGTTGCAATCTGTTATGGATCCTGGCCAACCCCCCCCCCACACTTTCCCTCATCACCTCCCTTTTAATGAAGACACATTTGACCCTCCGCTTTAAGTCCAGCAATCCCAGCCCCCCCTTACTTACAGGTAACATTACCACGTCCCTTTTAATCCAATCACAGCTCGAACCCCACAAGAATTTAAAAACCTTCCTAAGTATGTTCGTTATTGCCGGCCCAGTTAATGGGAACACGGCTGCCACGTGCCATACTTTGCTATACAGTAAGATATTAATACCAATGGCATGCTGCACAAGGGTTAAATGATAAGGTCGCAATGCACCCAAGCATCCCTGAATCCTTTCTACCGTCCTAATCGAGTTTTCCATGCGTGCCACAGTTAGATCGTCTGCATAAATAAGACCGCAAATTTTTAATGAATTCACCTGCCTCCTCACAACTGCACTACCCCAATCAACCCTTCCTGCCCAAGCTCCTAACCCCATGACCATGGATTTATCTGAATTTACCCTCATACCAGTTGCCCCTGCGAACATTCGTACTACCCCATCTAATGTGTCCATTGACATCTCCTCCCTGATCAGAACAGTTGTATCATCCACATACCCAATTAAAACTGGCCAAACCCTCGCAACCTCACACCCTGGTCCCTCTACGTGACACATACGCTGCTCCACCAATCTACAAAAGGGGTCCTGTATGCACGCAAACAATAATTGTGACATAGGACACCCCTGCCTAAGTCCCCTACCTATTACAATCTTCCCACCCAATCGACCATTAATCTGTACCCTCGCCATTGCACCTCCATGCAACGCCTCAACCCAACCCACTATTTCTTCCCCAAACCCCTGACCCCTGAGGATGGCTTTCAATGCTTTCCGATCCACTCTATTGTATGCCCCTTGCCAATCGAGCGCCACCAAACCTCCACCCCCTCCCCCCCCTTTTGCCTCCACGAAATCCCTAAGTAACCCATGCCCCTCCACCATAGACCTCCCTGGCAAACCAAACTGAGTTTTTGATACTACCCGCCCCACCACACACTTGACCCGATTTTCCAAAATCTTCGCAAACAATTTGTAATCTGCGCATAACAACGAGATCGCCCGGTAATCCCGAAGCATATGCTGCCCCTTACCCTTCGGTACCAATACAACGACAGCCGTTGCCTGCTTCTCACCCAGCTCACCTCTCTCCTTCATGAAATTTAATAACCTAACCAAAAAATGCCTCATTAATTCCCAATGCTGCTGATAAAACTCTGCCGGGAGTCCATCAATTCCCGGTGCTTTGCCCTTTCGCATTCCACTTAAAGCCCTCCATATTTCCCCCTCAGTTATTTCCCCACCCAGTGCTTCCCTATCACTGTTACGCAACTGACATACCACACTCCCACACACCTGTTCTAAAACCCCATCCTCTACCCCTTCTCGTTGCCAGAACTTCTCATACCACTTATCAGCAAACGCCCCCATACCTTCCGTAGCTTGTATGACCTGCCCCTTCCTGTACCCTCCTATCGACTCATGAACCTCCAACCATGGTATAGTCATTGCCTGCTGTCTTTGTTTCTGCCTACGCAGTACACACGATGAAGGTCTATCGCCCCATAACACCTCTTCCACCCCCACCTGTACCCGCACCACTTGGAACCTCTCATCCTGTACCTCAGGCAGCCTCCCTTTAATTGCCATAATATCATCCATTGGATAAGTGCCCGCCACCGCCCCCCTCGCATAACAACCCCGTAACCTATCCTCCAAATAGTTGGCAAGCCCATATTTTAAAGAATTGATACGTTTCCCTTCCTTTACGTAATATTGCTTAATCCGTTCTTTAGCCACACCATCCCACCACATCACCACATCCTCTACCCCATTTACCTCTGCACGTAACCCCTCCCACAGCATTGCAAATCCCTCTATCCCCTCCTCATCGCCTAACACACTTGTATTTAACTTCCAATAACCCCTAGATATACCTGCTAGTGACTCCCACCCCACCTCTGCTACTACCGCCCGATGATCCGAATCAGCTACTTCTATTGTACGGAAAAATGTCAACCAAACCCCTTGAGATATATACAGCCTATCCAACCTAGCCGCGTAACCCCGTCTTACAAAAGTGTGCTCTACCTCCCACGCCCCTCCTCCAACCGCATCCCGCAACTGAATATCCCTCAAAAGATCTCGCAAGGCCACCGACACGTGCCCCGCCCCTTTTGGTTCCACATCAGCCCTCCTAATAACGCAGTTCCAGTCCCCACCAACGATAGCCACCGCAGGTAAACCACGTAAGAAGAAAACTAGTTCTTCACATACAAAATTCCTTTTTACCCTCACATCATTTTCTGCTGGTGCATACACACTTACAAAGGATACCATCTGCCCCATCCACCACCCATCCACGCGCAATACTCTTCCCCCCCCTCCCCCCTCACATCTTAGCAACACAAACAGGCTCGCCTCCCTGATCAATATACCCACACCACCTTTCAGACGTACAGATGGCAGAGTCATGACCCGAAACCCCTCCACCTCGAGCACTCTTCCCTCCTTGAAATAGTGTTCTTGCAGGAACACTACATCCACCCTATATTTATACAGAAACATTCGAAACCATTCCCTCTTCACACTATTACACAGTCCATTTACGTTCAGTCATACACCTAAGGCCTCTTTATAGTTTCCAACCCTTCCTCCTCTCTTCATTCATCCCAGGGCCTCCTGCCCCAGAGCCAGCACAAGGCTTCACACCATCAATCCCCCTCCCTTTTTTTGCGATGCCTCTTATCGTGACTACCTCGACAGTGCTCTTCCTTCCTCCCAGACCTCTGCGCCGGCGTCAGGACATCATCTGAGTCTGACGCCGCCGCTCTCTTCCTCGTGATGCCCTCCACATCCATGTTATATAATGAGGTTCCCTCACGATGTACCTCAACCTCCACCACGCCTCGTTCCACAGCACACGACGACAACTCACGCTTACTAGTTGGCCCGTCAACCCTGCTATGGTTTTTATCATTACATTCCTCTACAGGCAACGCCGTGCCTCTCACCAGCTCAGGAACAACATCCTCTGCAGGCGGCGTCAATGTCCTTAACACTTCCTGAAGCTCTTCCTCTAGAGCCTGCACCTCCTCCTGCACTTGCACTTCTGTACTTTTCCCTTGCCTAGTAACAGATCCTTTTACGTCACAGCTTACCTCACACACGCCATTCTCCTCTTTGGAATCCTCCACCTCTTCACTCCACAAGCGCCCAAGCCCTTGCTTTTGCGTGGGGCTCTCAACAACAGCTATCACGCTGGTAACTGGTGCTTCACCAGTTTGTGCAGGCTCCCTCCTCAGCTTCATACACGCTGCCGCCATATGGTCGTACGCCACACATATTCTGCACGTACGTCTCTGTCCGGCATACGATACCATAACTTGCGTCCTGAAGTCCTCCAACACGACGTAAGACGGTATGGGATGTCTCAGAGTCATCTTCAGGGAAAAGGTTCCCTCCAGACGGCCCATGTAAGCACCTGCCGTCCACTTGCCCTGTTGTGCCAGATGTACGGTCCCATATGCCTCAAAAACATTCCTGATGTCAGCCTCATCTGCCTCAAATGGGACATTACGAATCTTAACCCACGTAAAGTGACGAGATACGTCGATCAAACGCACCTTCACAGCTGGAGTAGCGTCAAGACTCACGTCTTGGAATCTCGTCACCAAAGACTCGTACACGGACGTGGAATTCAGTTTGACGAAGATTCTGTAAGCCCCATTCCATTCAGGGCTACACCATACACCTCATCATCCTGGATTCCATAGGTCTCCCTAATGATTGTTGGGAGTAATACCTGCGCTGAAGAGGGCGAAATCGCCCCACGAAGCAGCTCAATACCAATGGTATTTACGCGCCTCCTCACACTCAGCGCCATGTTGGTACAAGGTAGCTAGCCTGAAAACAGCAGAGGGGTGCAGAGCACAACCGCACTCTACCGTGGTCAGGCAGCGAATGTGGCATCACGGAGAGTTAGTATCCTAGGAAAAATCCTGAAGAGCGATACATTGCCACAATAAAATGTCAGATTAGTTGCACTTATCTCCTACCTATTGTAGTTTTTTTTTATATTTTATTTAAATTTTTTCTGGTATATCATTCGACTGTTAAGGAAATATATAAGCCAAGTGGTTTAGTAGCTGTCCAGAAGCTGTCATGGCAGCTGGTGTTTGTTTTGTAAATCAAGACTTTTTTTCAAATTAACACGGAGAGTTAGTAACCTAGGAAAACTTTGTCAAGCCGTTATGGCTTGATAAAATTCCTGAAGAGCGAAACATTGCCACAATAAAATGTTACATTAGTTGTACTTATCTCCTTTTACCTATTTTAACTTAACCTTGTGCAAAGTGCCTAAATGATTCGTAACTGACGCCAGAAGTAACTGAGGAATAATATTATTACATTTTTATTGATAAATTAGACACATGTGCAACTCTTGGGTATCTTTATTGAGGAAACGTTTCGCCACACACTGGCTTCATCAGTCCATACGTAGGAGAAACATGAAGAAGAGGAGTAGAATGAGGTAATCAGTCCCTCAACCTTGAGTCGATGTGTTCAGTCCATCAATCTTGAATAGAATACGGCATATGAGCGGAGAAGCAGCTTATAAACCGTATGGCAGGAGAGGTGCAGCAGTCATAGGTGGTGTCACATTTGTTCAATGTGGAAGTAGGTTGTGCCCAAGAATTAGGCAAGCGAAGAATTCCTAAGTATTAAGATCCCAAGAAGTTGCAGTGTCTGACAGGATTGTAGATGAATGGTTCAGAGAACCGACATGATGATAAATTAGACACATGTGCAATTCTTGGGTATCTTTATTGAGGAAACGTTTCGCCACACAGTGGCTTCATCAGTCCATACGTAGGAGAAACATGAAGAAGAGGAGTAGAATGAGGTAATCAGTCCCTCAACCTTGAGTCGATGTGTTCAGTCCATCAATTTTGAATAGAATACGGCATGTGAGCGGAGAAGCAGCAGATTGATGGACTGAACACATCTACTCAAGGTTGAGGGACTGATTACCTCATTCTACTCCCCTTCTTCATGTTTCTCCTACGTATGGACTGATGAAGCCACTGTGTGGCGAAACGTTTCCTCAATAAAGATACCCAAGAGTTGCACTTGTGTCTAATTTATCATCATGTCGGTTCTCTGAACTATTCATCTACATTTTTATTATTAACATATCGGCCGATTCCCATCTCCAGGACTCAAGTCCGGCCTGCCGGTTTCCCTGAATCGCTTCATAAATGTTACTTTGCTCACACTCCAACAGCATGTCAAGTATTAAAAACCATTTGTCTCCATTCACTCCTATCAGTACGCTCACGCATGCCTGCTGGAAGTCCAAGCCCCTCGCACACAAACCCTCCTTTACCTCCTCCCTCCAACCTTTCTTAGGCCGACCCCTACCCTGCCTTCCCTCCACTACGGATTTATACACTCTCGAAGTCATTCTGTTTCGTTCCATTCTCTCTACATGTCCGAACCACCTTAACAATCCTTCCTCAGCCCTCTGGACAACAGTTTTGGTAATCCCGCACCTCCTCCTAACTTCCAAACTACGAATTCTCTGCATTATATTCACACCTCACATTGCCCTCAGACATGACATCTCGCTGCAACATTCATCACCCATATAAGAGCGTTGGTAAAACTATACTCTCATACATTTCCTTCATTGCTTCCAAGGACAAAGTTCTTGCTCTCCACAGACTCCTAAGTGCACCACTCACCCTTTTCCTTTCATCAATTCTATGATTCACTCATCTTTCATAGACCCATCCGCTGACACGCCCACTCCCAAAAATCTGAATACATTCACCTCCTCCATACTCTCTCCCTCCAATCTGATATCCAATCTTTCGTCACCTAATCTTTTTGTTATCCTCATAACCTTACTCTTTCCTACATTCACTTTTAATTTTCTTCTTTTACATACCCTACCAGATTCATCCACCAACCTCTGCAACTTCTCTTCAGAATCTCCCAAGAGCACAGTGTCATCAGCAAAGAGCAACTATGACAACTTCCGCTCTGTGTTTGATTCTTTATCTTTTAACTCCTCACCTCTTGCCAAGACCCTCGCATTCACTTCTCTTACAACCCCATCTAAAAATATAGTGAACAACCACGGTGACATCACACATCCTTGTCTAAGGCCTACTTTTACTGGGAAATAATCTACCTCTTTTCTCACTATCCTCGTAAAAACTCTTCACTGCTTTCAGTAACCTACCTCCTATACCATACACCTACAACATCTGCCACATTGCCCCCCTATCCACCCTGTCACACGCCTTTTCCAAATCCATAAATGTCACAAAAACCTCTTTAGCCTTATCTAAATACTGTTCACCTATATGTTTCACCGTAAACACTTGGTCAACACACCCCCTACCTTTCCTAAAGCCTCCTTGTTCATCTACTATCCAACTCTCCGTCTTACTCTTAATTCTTTCAATAATAACTCTACCATACACTTTACCAGGTATACTCAACAGACTTATTCCCTTATAATTTTTGCACTCTCTTTTATCCCCTTTGTCTTTATACAAAGGAACTATGCATGCTCTCTGCCAATCCCTAGGTACCTTACCCTCTTCCACACATTTATTAAATAATAGCACCGACCACTCCAAAACTATATCCCCACCTGCTTTTAACATTTCTATCTTTATCCCATTAATTCCAGCTGCCTTACCCCCTTTCATTCCACCCACTGCCTCATGAACTTCCCCCACACTCACAACTGGCTCTTCCTCACTCCTACAATATGTTATTCCTCCTTGCCCTATACACGAAATCACAGCTTCCCTATCTTCATCAACATTTAACAATTCCTCAAAATATTCCCTCCATCTTCCCAATACCTCTAACTTTCCATTTAATAACTCTCCTCTCCTATTTTTAACTGACAAATCCATTTGTTCTCTAGGCTTCCTTAACTTGTTAATCTCACTCCAAAACTTTTTCTTATTTTCAACAAAATTTGTTGATAACATCTCACCCACTCTCTCATTTGCTCTCTTTTTACATTGCTTCACCACTCTCTTAACCTCTCTCTTTTTCTCCATATACTCTTCCCTCCTTGCATCACTTCTACTTTGTAAAAACTTCTCATATGCTAACTTTTTCTCCCTTACTACTCTCTTTACATCATCATCATCATCATCATAATAATAATAATAATAAGAATAAGAATAAGAAGAAGAAGAAGAAGAAGAAGAAGAAGAAGAAGAAGAAGAAGAAGAAGAAGAAGAAGAAGAAGAAGAGGAAGAGGAAGAAGGAGAAGAAGAAGAAGAAGAAGAAGAAGAAGAAGAAGAAGAAGAAGAAGAAGAAGAAGAAGAAGAAGAAGAAGAAGAAGTAGAAGAAGAAGAAGAAGAAGAAGAAGAAGAATATATCTTTAGTTACTACAAGTACATGTACAAGGTATACAGGCCTAGCTAGCTGACATCAATAACTTACTACTATACAGAAAGCCCCTTGTTATGCTGAGCATTTCGACTAAATTAGGTCAGTGTCCCAGGATGTGACCCACACCAGCCGACTAACACCCAGGTACCCATTTTACTGATGGGTGAACATAGAAAATAGGTGTAAAGAAACACGCCCAATGTTTCTACACTGGCTGGGAATTGATCCCACACCTTCGATGTGCGCAGCGAGAACTTTAGCCACCAGGCCACCAGAGCCCACTATGTTTAGTGTTGGCGTTACTTATAGAAAATGTTAAGTCACAGAAAAACCTACATTTCCAGGAAAACAACATAAATTGCAGAGCAATACAGATCGGACCAGTAATCTGTGGAGAAATAACATCATTTAATATAAGCCAATAGAAATATCATCTGCAAATATAGAGTCCTGTACAATAAGTGACTATAATGTGTATCTGGAAGACTTTCCTCAATATATCTCACTTGATCCCACGAAGCGTTCGTATTGCATACATTTTTCCTACATACTTGGATAAATTATTATTTCTGATACATTTTGCAAAACAAGAATCTGTGTAGGAATCTACAGGATATAGTCAATTCCGGTTGATTTTTAGGCATACTGTAAGAGGTCGAATACAAGTACGTGAGGAAAGATGGTTGGGAGAAGAAGAGATGAACACTCCTTACGATACTAAGAAACGACTACACATTGCACGACTTCTGGCTAAGGATAACCTAAAAACAGACCATGACACCATGAAAAAGAGGTATGGCAAGGCAGTTAAATTTCGCTCGTTTGACAAGAGTGAAAAGTTGCTGGTCCAGGAACCTGAGCAGAATCCCACCTTAAAGGCGAAGTTCACTGGTTCTATGCAGGCGGTGCAGAAGAACCCTATGTGGTAGCACCTGTCTACCATATTAACCAGATCAAAAATTCTATAAATCACCTCAAGCCTCAAGGCCTTGCTGGCGGCCATGATTCCTTGTACTCAGTTCTGAAGGTTCATATAAGACTTCCTAACTCGGCTCTCCTCCAGGATCCTCGCCGTTTTTTGTCAGGAGTTGAAGAAGCCCAAATGATAAATCTCACCACTCTTCTCCTAAACTATCCAAGCATACTATCAGATGTTCTGAAGATATGCAACGTTAGCTACCACATCGTGGACATTGATTCTACTAAACCTATTAAAGTCTATACCTACAGAACTAGTCCAGAGAAGCAGAGACTACTTCAAAAAAGGTAGGTGTTTTTATAGAACATTGGATGACGGAAGAATCATGGCACATGGGACTCGCTTTGCATCACTGTGAAAACATATCTGATGGGGAAATAAGAATATGTATAGTTTACTGCAAGGTGAATGAGGTCTCCGTACCAGATGCTTACCCTATTCCTCGAAAAGACAACAAAGTAAATGTTGTGGGTAACATATGTGTGTATGTTTCTAAACTAGACCCTTTGGAAGGGTACTATTAAGTTGTATTAACTGATTAAATCATGGACATTTCTGCATTCGTAATTCCAGAAAGTCATTATCAGTATTCTGTGTCCCTGTTTGGTATGAAGTACTCTCTAGCCTCATTCCAGTAACTTATCTATCAGGGTATTAAATGCCTTGTAGGCATGGTAGCTTCCTTGGACGATTTAGTTGCGTTTTCTGATATTTGAGACCAACATGTGTACCATATAAAAGACCTTTTAGAGAGGTTCAGGACATACAAGTTAAGAGTCAGTCTTAGCAAGTCATCTGTTAACCACTCTACCATGAGTTTTCTGGGCCATGATGTAGGAATTGGTAAAATTTCCCCATTCAGCATAATCCAGCTCCCTAATATAGAAAAAACTTCCTTCAAAAATTTGTGGGGATGAAAGGATTTTACAGGAAATCCTGTACCTGGAGTTTACCTGGAGAGAGTTCCGGGGGTCAACGCCCCCGCGGCCCGGTCTGTGACCAGGCCTCCTGGTGGATCAGAGCCTGATTAACCAGGCTGTTGCTGCTGGCTGCAAGCAAACCAACGTACGAGCCACAGCCCGGCTGATCAGGAACTGACTTTAGGTGCTTGTCCAGTGCCAGCTTGAAGACTGCCAGGGGTCTGTTGGTAATCCCCCTTATGTGTGCTGGGAGGCAGTTGAACAGTCTCGGGCCTCTGACACTTATTGTATGGTCTCTTAACGTGCTAGTGACACCCCTGCTTTTCATTGGGGGGATGTTGCATCGTCTGCCAAGTCTTTTGCTTTCGTAGTGAGTGATTTTCGTGTGCAAGTTCGGTACTAGTCCCTCTAGGATTTTCCAGGTGTATATAATCATGTATCTCTCCCTCCTGCGTTCCAGGGAATACAGGTTTAGGAACCTCAAGCGCTCCCAGTAATTGAGGTGTTTTATCTCCGTTATGCGCACCGTGAAAGTTCTCTGTACATTTTCTAGGTCGGCAATTTCACATGCCTTGAAAGGTGCTGTTAGTGTGCAGCAATATTCCAGCCTAGATAGAACAAGTGACCTGAAGAGTGTCATCATGGGCTTGGCCTCCCTAGTTTTGAAGGTTCTCATTATCCATCCTGTCATTTTTCTAGCAGATGCGATTGATACAATGTTGTGGTCCTTGAAGGTGAGATCCTCCGACATGATCACTCCCAGGTCTTTGACGTTGGTGTTTTGCTCTATTTTGTGGCCAGAATTTGTTTTGTACTCTGATGAAGATTTAATTTCCTCATGTTTACCATATCTGAGTAATTGAAATTTCTCATCGTTGAACTTCATATTGTTTTCTGCAGCCCACTGAAAGATTTGGTTGATGTCCGCCTGGAGCCTTGCAGTGTCTGCAATGGAAGACACTGTCATGCAGATTCGGGTGTCATCTGCAAAGGAAGACACGGTGCTGTGGCTGACATCCTTGTCTATGTCGGATATGAGGATGAGGAACAAGATGGGAGCGAGTACTGTGCCTTGTGGAACAGAGCTTTTCACCGTAGCTGCCTCGGACTTTACTCTGTTGACGACTACTCTCTGTGTTCTGTTAGTGAGGAAATTATAGATCCATCCACCGACTTTTCCTGTTATTCCTTTAGCACGCATTTTGTGCGCTATTACGCCATGGTCACACTTGTCGAAGGCTTTTGCAAAGTCTGTATATATTACATCTGCATTCTTTTTGTCTTCTAGTGCATTTAGGACCTTGTCATAGTGATCCAATAGCTGAGACAGACAGGAGCGACCTGTTCTAAACCCATGTTGCCCTGGGTTGTGTAACTGATAGGTTTCTAGATGGGTGGTGATCTTGCTTCTTAGGACCCTTTCAAAGATTTTTATGATATGGGATGTTAGTGCTATTGGTCTGTAGTTCTTTGCTGTTGCTTTACTGCCCCCTTTGTGGAGTGGGGCTATGTCTGTTGTAAGATTGTATCTGATATTGTGTTCCCCTTAACCTTTCTTACCAGCAGTAAAAATAAATATATTTAGTTCTCTAGATGTTCAGAGTCCTTTTGTTATATTAAGAGACTTTTATGCATTGCTCCCACTTTGTTGTTTCCAAATTATGCAAAGTCCTTTTCCTTACAGGTAGATGCCTGAGAAGCTGGAGAGGCTGCAGCAGGCCTATTCGATCATCGAGTAGTAGGCTCCTGCTCTCGTTCTTGCACTTCAACACCTCGGCGTGTTTCTATCATCCTCCATGCATGTCGGAAATATAAACACATAAGCAGTATAATGTGATCCTTTATTGACAAAGTTTCGCCCACATAGTGGGCTTCATTAAGTCACAAACAAATAAACCTTGGCGAAAGGTACGTGAACATTTATAGGATGGAGTCAGGAGGAGAATACTGCATGTGACGATCTTCCGAGTAGGGTGACAGAGTCTAGGACCTGGGGAAGCTTTATAAAGTTTTGGTGTCGTGGTGAGAGTAGAAGCGGAGAAGATCGTCTTGGTTGGTAGGTTTACGATAGATTTTAAAACGAAATTCTTGGTCAGCTTTGCAGAGAAGAACATCAAGGAAAGGAAGAGTGTTGTCGACTTCTTCTTCTAGTGTGACCTGGATAGAGGGCTCGACCTTGTTTAGCTTGTGTTAGAGAGCTTGAACGTTGAAGCGTCTGGGAGTTATGATGAGAATGTCGTCAACATAATGGAACCAGGTGACAGAAGAGGGAATAATAGCGGAAAATCACTCGGCTTTCAAAACATTTCTTTGCAGGACTCGCCGCATTCTGAGGGACTCAGAACAAGGGAAGAAATTTCTACATACCATTCCCAGCAACCCCAGACCTGCCAGAATGTACGGCCTGCCAAAAACTCACAAGCCAGGTATCCCATTGAGGCTTATATTCTCAGGAATATACAGTACTCCCCACCAACCCTCAGGAATTCTCGCTATACACATCTCTGAACTCTTGGGCACAATCAGTCAAGCACATCTCAAATACTCGGGTGATCTTCTCAATCGCATTCACAACATCAACATCAGGAACGAGAAACTCTCTAGCCTTGACATAACTTCCCTATTCACCAAAGTACCTACTACACAAGTCATCGTTCTCTTTCACAAGAAAATTGACGATTCTCTTGATCTTCCTATTCCAGCCAGCAATTTCATCGACCTTGTTGAATTATGTGTTGGCTTTACGTGTTTCTCTTTCGAAAATCACCTCTTTCAGCAGACTTTCGGACTACCCATGGGATCGCCACTTAGTGCAGTCCTGGAACATTTGGAAGCCGAGCGATTTTCCACTATTATTCTCTCTTCTGTCACCTGGCTCCATTATGTTGACTACATTCTTATCATAACTCCCAGACGCTTCAACGTTCAAGCTCTCCAACACAAGCTCAACCAGGTCGAGCCCTCTATAAAGTTCACACTAGAAGAATAATAATTCGACAACACTCTTCCTTTCCTTGATGTTCTTCTCTACAAAGCTGATCAACTTCTTTTTAAAATCTATCGAAAACCCACCAACCAACACGATCTTCTCCACTGCTACTCTCACCACGACACCAAAACCACCAGAACTAAACGTGGTGTAATTATAGACTTTTTCCTGCACACACTCAGAATCTGCAGCAATGAGTTACTTAAGGAAGAATGCTGTCTTATTGAAAAAGTATTTTCTAAACTCCACTATCCTCGTCACTTCATCAGAGACTGCAGACGGCGGGCATTAAACATCTTTAACACACCCACAGAAGATACTGCCGAGAAGAGATACACAGTCCTCCCCACCAACTCTATTGCCAAACACGTTTACATCTTTTCTAATACCTCATTCATAGTATCTACCTCCACTTCCACCACCATCAAGGACATTACCAGTAATAGACAGGACAAGCTTCAATCCTCTGCAGAGGTATACACAATCCCTTGTAATGACTGCAGCAAATTATACGTAGACAAAACATCCAGAGACCTCCGAACACGTATTTCAGAACACCAGTACGCAGGCAGATCTGACGATCCAAGGAATGCCTGTGTTCAACACCGAAATTCACACAACCATTTAATCAACTACAGAAACGCAAAACTTATCGCCAGAGAAGAAAACACTCAATACCGAAGAATCCTGGAATCATCACTTATCTGTATATCCAACAACTTCAACCAGAACAACGGCTTCCATAACATAGCTGAACCACTTGCCAAGAAACTTCTTCATCGCTATCCCACATAAGAACATAAGAATGGAGGAACACTGCAGAAGGTCTACTCATATTTATCTAATCTCTTTTTAAAGCTATTCAAGGTTCTAGACTCTATTATCCTTCGCGGAAGACTGTCACATGCAGGTTCAGATCCAACCCACCCAGCATTCTCCACCTGACTCCATTCTATAAATACTCACACACCTTTCACCCAGGTAGATCTGTTTGTGACTTAATAAAGCCCACTGGGTGGACGAAATGCTGTCACATTATACTGCTTATGTGTTTATTTTTCCATTGTGTCTGTATTTTATATCATTTACTTTCAGAAGTCTTAATGCTTGGGTAGAGTATCAGTTGTGTTTCATAGAGTCGGGTGTTGTCACGCGACTGTGAGGTGTAGTCTTGTTGAGGTGACTTGACTGTGAGGTGTAGCCTTGACCCTTTATATGCCCTCCTGTTGATGTTATGTTTTTCATAGTTCCTTGATAATGTGAGAAGTCATGAAGCGCTTGAAATTTCACTATTTTTTCATAGTGGTTGTGTGTGTGTGTATATGTATGTGTGCGTGTACTCACCTAGTTGTGGTTGCAGGTGTCGAGTCATAGCTCCTGGCCCTGCCTCTTCACTGACCACGTGTGTGTGAGTGTGTGTGTGTGTGTGTGTGTGTGTGTGTGTGTGTGTGTATGTGTGTGTGTGTGTGTGTGTGTGTGTGTGTGTGTGTGTGTGTGTATGTGTGTGTGTGTGTGCGTGTGTGTGTGTGTGTGTGTGTGTGTGTGTGTGCGTGCGTGTTTGCGTGTGTGTGTCTTTGTGTGTAACTTCGTTCAAGTAAGATACACTAATTGTCGTTTAGGAACTAATAATACTGACCACAAATAAACAGTGAAAGCACTGTTCGGGTGTACTCAGTATATGATAACACAGGTGGTTACCTTTCAGTCACCAGTAATCATCAGCTGATTAACCTAATATAAACAGGGATCCCGTGACATTTTTTTTTTTTCAAAGTTCTAAGGCGTTCTGCTTTGTGTGCATCACGCAGAGTCTCTGCTTAAGTATTTGACGTTGTTTGAAAGCTTTCACAATTTTATACTCTGAAACCTTTTGCAACTGTTTAAAAGTCCATTAGTGCCCCTTTCCTTAAAAAGGAAAAAAAAAGACATTACAACCCCTCGCCTCTTAAAATGAATTATAAAAAAATATTTTCCATCCACCAGGGCCACAAAAGTACTGCAGAACCAATATGATTTAAATGGAATCACGAATTTTTTGAGACTCACCCGGAAAACGCTTTCGTCTTCCGGAGTATAAAAATGCATTTGGTATTAAAAATATTAAAAATGGAAGAGGCGGAACGTGGAAGTGTCCTCGTGAGCACTACACCAGACAATGTTGTCTTGACAACACCAGACAATGTTGTCTTGACAACACCAGACAATGTTGTCTTGACAACACCAGACAATGTTGTCTTGACAACACCAGACAATGTTGTCTTGACAACACCAAACAATGTTGTCTTGACAACACCAAGCAATGTTGTCTTGACAACACCAGACAATGTTGTCTTGACAACACCAGATAATGTTGTCTTGACAACACCAGATAATGTTGTCTTGACAACACCAGACAATGTTGTCTTGACAACACCAGATAATGTTGTCTTGACAACACCAAGCAATGTTGTCTTGACAACACCAGACAATGTTGTCTTGACAACACCAGATAATGTTGTCTTGACAACACCAGATAATGTTGTCTTGACAACACCAAACGATGTTGTCTTGACAACACCAGACCATGTTGTCTTGACAACACCAGACCATGTTGTCTTGACAACACCAGACCATGTTGTCTTGACAACACCAGACCATGTTGTCTTGACAACACCAGACCATGTTGTCTTGACAACACCAGACCATGTTGTCTTGAAAACACCAGACCATGTTGTCTTGACAACACCAGACCATGTTGTCTTGACAACATCAGTCTATGTTGTCTTAACAACACTAGACCGCTGACAGCTGAGATCAGCGGTCACGTGTGGTCATACCTGTCCTAAGCTCTCTGGGAGTTAGCGTGGGGTGTTACCGAGCACCATGGCTTGTTGTAGTGTTTTTGATTCTCAGGTTAAAAGTGTTGAAGAAGGAGGTTCTACTTCTCCAGGAGGAAAATAGGAGGTTGAAGCTTCATCTAGATGGGATGGGAGTGAGATGGAGGGAGCTGGTAAAGAGGAAATGGTCACCAGCATTGAGAGTGGCAGCTGCTTTAATTGGCAGGTGGTTCACAGTTCAGGAAGAATGAAGATAAGGAGGGTTGACTCACGAAATCGTAATGACACGATTGCAAACAAACCATACCAAGGGCGGGGATAGAACCCGCTATCAGAGAGTCTCAAAACTCCAGACCGTCGCGTTAGCCACTGGACCAGCTAGCCACAATAAAATTCGAATCTTATTGTGGGTAGCTGGTCCAGTGGCTAACGCGACGGTCTGGAGTTTTGAGACTCTCTGATCGCAGGTTCTATCCCCGCCCGTGGTATGGTTTGATAAGGAGGGTTAATAGAGAAGATGTGAAGGTAGGAAATCGATTCTCTGTTCTCCAGGACGAGTGTACTTCAGTGGTTAGTGAGGTTAAACGTATCATTGATTCCCTTGCTAATCAGGGTAAGAATATTCTAATGGTAAGAGATTCTCAGGTAAGATATATGGACCGTGCTTTTTGCAACAGAGATAGAAGGGTCAGATGGAGGGTGTACCTCCCAGGAGCTGGTGTTGGTGACATAGCAGGTTGGACAATATTATGTCAGGTAATGGGAACAAGCCCACTATCTGTCTTTGTGCTGGTGGAAATGACATCAGGAAGGGCAGGAGACAGGAGCTGCTGGATAAGTACAGGTTAGCCATAGAAGTTGTCAGGTCTAAGGGAAGGATCCCAATCTTATGTAGCATTTTGCCTAGAAAGGGAGTGGGCAATGAATAGATGTCTAGGGCAACTGGTATAAATTGTTGGCTAGACAGGTACTGCAAGGAACCTGCAATCTCATTCATTGATAACTGGGACAAATTCTATGGGAAACATGATATGTATGCCAGGGATGGGGTTCGTCTCTCTGGGGCTGGAGTCATTGCATTAGCCAATTCGATTGAAGGGGTAATAGATGGTTTATCTAGGACTTTAAACTGATAGTTTATAGAGGTATGGGTGTTTGTGGGAAACAATCAGGCTGCAGTATTAGGGTTGAAAACAGCAGATATACCGGGACACCTCAGGGATATGTTTAAAAGACAAAATTCAAAATAAAGTTGCTAGTAAAGGCAAAGCAATTGATCAACAAACTAAGAGAGATAGTAGAGGGCAACGAGTGACTAACTCCCTTAAGGTTTACTATACAAGTAGTGTCTAAGAATTAAGATAAATGAGCTAAGATTACTTGCAAGTGCAAGTAATATAGATATTATTGCTATAACAGAGACATGGTTCAACCTGAAAGATAGAGATATGCCTTCTGAATGCAACATACAGGGTTATAAACTATTCCACACTGATAGGGTCAACAGGGAGGGTAGTGGAGTGGCGTTGTATGTCAGAGAAAATTTAAATTGTTGTCCTAGACATGATATAAGATTAGAAACATCGGACACAGAATCTGTTTGGCTACAGTTTCTCGAGGGTCGTGACAAATTAATTTTGGGTGCGATTTATTGGCCCTCAAACCTTGATACGGAGTGCAGTAAGCTGTTATGGGACGAAATTCATAAGGCATCTAGATATGAAAATGTTGTATTAATGGGAGATTTTAACTTTAGACAAATTGATTGGAACAATGTGACAGGAAATTTTGAGTCTAGGGGCTTTCTTGTTATGGTTCAGGATTGCTTTTTAAAACAGCTTGTGGCAGAACCAACTAGAGGAAACAATCTTCTTGACTTGGTTCTTGCCAACAAAGAATCACTAATTAATAATCTTGAGGTTAATGACGAGCTTGAGGAAAGTGATCACAAATCGCTTAGTCTCAATATACCATGGGATTACCAGATAACTGTAATCAAGTTTCTGTCACAGACTTTTACTTGGCCGATTTCATGGGACTGAAAAATTACCTGGGAGGGCTAAATTGGGATGACCTGACTATGGGTCAGGTAGGTGGTCATGGTTGCCACTATGACGTTTTTCAGAGCACAGTTCTTGCTGCCCAGACAACTTTTGTTCCGAGTAGGGAAATTAAATCTAACAAAAATGATCCCAAATGGATGAGCAATAGATTAAAACATCTCATTGGTCAAAAGAGAGGCATATATAGGCTTATCAAAGAGAGTATGGGCAGTTAAGAAATCAGTATATTCAATTAAAGAGAGAAATAATAAAAAGTGGAATAAGAAAAGCAAAAAGGGATTATGAGCTAAGGTCACAAGGGATTCGAAGACTAACCCAAAAAGGTTCTTTCAAGTATACAGAAGTAAGATTAGGGACAAGATTGGCCCACTTAAGAGTAACTCTGGTCAGATCACTGACAGTGATAAGGATATGTGTGAAATTTTCAATACTTACTTCCTCTCAGCCTTTACCCGGGAAAATACTAGCGATATTACTGAAATAATAGATTATGTAGAACAGGCCGATAATAAACTATGCACGATTGTAGTAACTAGTGATATGGTCGTCAGACAAATAGAGAAATTAAAACCTAATAAATCCCCAGGCCCTGATGAACTGTTTGCAAGGATGTTAAAGGAATGTAAAGAAGAACTTTGCATACCTCTGGTTATTTTTTTCAATATATCACTACAAACTGGCATAGTGCCTGATAAGTGGAAAATGACAAATGTGATACCTATTTACAAGGCAGGTTGACAAGTCCTTAGCTTCGAACTATAGACCAATAAGCCTTATCTCCAGAGTGGGAAACTTTAGGTACACATAATAGGAGGTGAAATTTTTTCCTGGGTAGAGGCATGGTTGAACAATAGGCAGCAGAGAGTTTGCATAAATGGGGAGAAATCAGAATGGGGGCACATCACAAGCGGTTTTCCACAAGGGTCATTGTTGGGCCCCTTGTTGTTCACAATTTTAAAATAGGCCGTCCAATTCATTCTATTGAGGACATTAGTGCACTCCAAGTTGATTTGAATAGACTGATGCAGTCTCTTCTGGTTAGCAGTAATCTGAAACCAAGACAACAGTGCATAAGTGTTCGCAATAAAGCTAACAGAATCCTTGGCGTCATAGCAAGAAGTATAAATAATAGAAGTCCTCGGGTTCTTCTTCAACTCTATATATCTTTAGTTAGACCTCATTTAGATTATGCTGCACAGTTTTGGTCACCGTATTACAGAATGGATATAAATGCACTGGAAAACGTACAAAGGAGGATGACAAAGATGATCCCATGCATCAGAAATCTTCACTATGAGGATAGACTGAGGACCCTGAATCTGCACTCTCTAGAAAGGCGTAGAATTAGGGGGAATATGACTGAGGTGTATGAATGGAAAACAGGTATTAATAATGGGAATGTAAATAGCGTGCTAAAAATATCTATCATAGACAGGACTTGCAGCAATGGCTTTATATTGGAAAAATTTAGATTCATGAAGGATATAGGAAAGCACTGGTTTGGTAATAGAGTTGTGGATGAGTGGAACAAACTCCTGAGTACCGTCATAGAAGCTAAGACATTGTGTAGTTTTAAAAATAGGTTGGATAAATACATGAATAGGTGTGAGTTGGACCTGACTAGCTTGTACTAATAGGTCGGATGCCGTGCTCCTCCCTTAAGTGATGTGTCTGACCTCACTAGATCAAGGCATTGGCTTAAGCCGGTGGGAGAATTGGACTTGCCTCGCATAGGCCAATAGGCCTGTTGCAGTGTTCCTTTTTTCTTATGTTCTTATGTTGTATTGACAACTCTACACCATGTTAACTTAACAACAGCAGACTATATTGTCTTGAGAACACCAGACCTGGTTGTCATGACAACATTAGCTCCAGTTGTCATGACAACATTAAATCTAGTTGTCATGACAACACTAAACTTGGTTGTCATGACAACCCTAAACTTGGTTGTCATGACAACACTAGACCTGGATGCAATGATAACATTAGACCTGGTTGTCATTACAACACTTGTTCTAGTTTGCGTGACAACACTAGACCTGGTTGTCATGACAACACTAGACCTGGTTGTCATGACAACACTAGACCTGGTTGTCATGACAACATTAGACCTGGTTGTCATGACAACACTAAACCTTCTTGTCATAGCAACAGTTTACTAGTTGCAATAACTGGATTCAGAAGAACCAGTAAAGACCCTTCATTGGGAAGCGTAATGTGCCTTCATGTTTTTGAAAAGCTTTTGGTGTCAGGAACTGGAGCTCTCCTTCCCTTCGGATTAAACCTGAGTGCCTTACTTTCCCCCTGACACAGTATGATCCCTATGAGTTCTCTAGGCGACCAATTTTGGTGTCATCAACAAACTTGCATATGTTGCTATTTATTTCCTCATTTACGTCATTTATGTAAATTGTGAACAAAAAAGGGCCCAACACTGACCCTTGTGGAACACCGCTTGTGACGTACTTTACCAGGACTAGCCTATTTCTTGAAGTGTGCTCCCTCCTTCGACAACACAGCACTTAGTGAATATGACGCACTCCTGAGATCTATCTGAATCTGTCACTGGAAGATCGCCAATGGGATCAAGCAACATTTCCAATTCAACTGGGAGGTATAAGGGTGTGCACAGCAACGCAGGTAGTATTACCTGCATTTCTGTCCTCGTGCACTGCATTCATTGAGAAAATCGCCCAAAGAGTGCTTAACAATGCCTCGGGAAAGGGCAAAGCTCGTCTTCCACTTGTAACAGCTGTCAGTCTGCCCCTCATTGCTGGTAATCTGTTTTCTTTTACTAGAAACATCCGCTTCATATTCATTGCTATACTTATCAAGGCGAATTTTCAGTTTCTTATTTTCCTCATTGAGAAATGAAAACCTACTCCTTCAACATTTTGAACTCTAAAACATTACTGAAGCAAGACATGGTGCTCTATAATGCTCCACACTAATCTCTTAAAAGAGCCCAGAACAGGTACAACCTTACGTGTCCATTGTCCTCAGAAAACTGACCACTACCCTCAGCGTTTTCTTCAAGCCACCATCCAAGCACCCATCAACGAAAAATATTGCAATGTTTTGATTCGGAAAACAAAGGAAATATTTTACAAACATTTATCTCACATCAGTTATAACATATATAACCCTCAGAACTACTGTATTTGCTACGGCTTCAGTTGGTGCTCATTGCTCTAGTCATTAGCAACAGAGACAAAAGGATTAGTTTCAGGAGAAACAATGTTGGTAACAGGATAAGCATTCGACACGATAAGAAAAGTGCTAGTCATCACTGGGGCAGCAGATACGACGAAGGTGCAAGCAACTGCAGGATAGGGATCACCTTGACTGCGCTCGTTAATTCAGCTGAGAACATCGATCTTACGCATGTCTGAAGTGAATGATACCCTAAAATACTCAACACTATAAAACTCAAAAAAACGAGAAAGCCTGCTATGAAGAGCATTAAACACCAACGTTCCTCCGAATCAAAGCACAACACGTTTATCTGAATCTTCTAACGAAAGTATTGAACAACATGATCAAAAGTATTTACAGCTCGATCTATACAATGAACAAACCCACCACGACTCTACACTCGAAAAATTCAAGGGTTCATCAAAGCTCGACTAGCAAGATACAAATCATGATGCTCTGCAATACTGAAAAACTTGAGCAAGTAGTTGTGGAATTGAACCCCAACACTCAGTCACAGTACAGTGAGGGAAAGCAACAATCTGGTGGTTAGGACAACCAGGTCCTAAAAGTTAGACACATGTGCAACATCTGGGTATCTTTATTGTACCCAGATGTGGCACATGTGTCTAATTTTCGTCTTGTTGGTATTGTATAGCATTCATGTACAATCAGGTCCTGTCCACCACGAAGCAAAGTGGCGTCAACAGTACTGGCAGCAGCAACAACGGCTGGGATTCAAGCTTTTTAAAAGTTCCGAATCTCCAGAAAAAACAAGAGAAGGTAAGCTTGCATGACCAGAATAGTAAGAGGAGCAAGCATGGGAAACGTCAGCAGTGGGAGACCCACTTGGGACAGGCGGAACGGAGTTAAGCGTGGTATTTGCAGGTTCAGAGACAGCTACAATGTTCCTAGACATGGTGTTAGAATACACTCATAAAATTAACAGGAAATTAATATGAATACTCACAAATCAAAATGCAACAGGTATACTGTAAAAAAGTGCTCAAATAAACTACAAAAATTATGTAATTATGTGTAAATCCAAATTGCAAGAAAAAATTATGCAAAAAGTAAGTCATCCTTCACGCAGTGAATCTGTAACACAAGGCAGAAAATCCCAGACTAAAATTATAAGGCAAGGCAGGAGTAAATTTGTTGATAAATGGTTCAGAGAACCGACAAGTTGATAAATTAGACACATGTTCAACTCTTGGGGTATCTTTAATGAGGAAACGTTTCACCACACAGTGGCTTCATCAGTCCACACATAGGAGAATGGTGAAGATCAGGAGGAGTTTGAGGTAACCAATCCCTCAACCTTGAGTCGATGTATGGACTGATGAAGCCACTGTGTGGTGAAACGTTTCCTCATTAAAGATACCCAAGTGTTGCACATGTGTCTAATTTATCAGAAGTAAACTTACCTTTGAAATTAATAATGCAATAAAAAAAGTACACTTACTGTGACATGCCCATACAATCAACAATGTCATAACAGTAAGGTAGATAACCCTGTATATACACTTACAGGTCATGAGGAAGTAGGTCTTGCCTATAGGATAGGCAGGTAAAGAATTCCCCGTATAAAGACTGAAGGACTGATTACATCAGCTATAGGCTGAGGGACTGATTACCTCAAACTCCTTCTGATCTTCACTATTCTTGTTTGCATAGATGAAAATTAGACACATATGCTACATCTGGGTATCTTTTTTGTAGAAGTTTCGCCATCCACTGGCTTTATCAATGCAAATTCAAGGACATGATTAGAAGACAGAAGAACTATATACAAAAGATGATGTAATCAATCCATCATCCTTGGAATTCGTGTGAAGAGCACCGTGCTCGTGAAGATTCTGGAGCACAGGCAAAAATGCTGGCGTTTATGTACTGACGTCAGGCTGAAAGGGACGGGTAGCAGATGAGGGCATAGTCACTGGTAGGTGGGATTTCCCAGTGGAAGTAGGCCATACCCAAGGGATGGGTTAGTGGTAATAGGTTATGTAGATGTCTACTGAACCAAGATTCCATGAAGTTGCAGTGTCTGTTAAGTTGTACATGAGCTGCGTAATCTAGGTGAGGCCTTACTAATGATGTATAAAGCTGTAGTATAACCGCTGGACTTCTGTTGCTTACACTTCTTGATATAAATCCCTGTAATCTATTTGCCTTATTACTAACGCTTAGGCATTACTGTCTAGGTTTAAGAACCTGCTTACCATAACCCGCCAGTCGTTATTGCATCCTGTACGGACAAGTTCTACATTATTTAGCTGAGAACTACTAGTGTTAAGAACATTTCTGAGTTTCACAACTTCGTATTTATCTACATTGAAATGCATCTGCCACTTCTCTGATCAGAAATTAAGTTTGTGTAAATCCTCCTGATGTTCCATGACATCTACATATGAATCAATTATCCTACCTATCTTCGTGTCATCAGCGAATTTGCCATGTCGCTAATAATTCCTTCATCAAGGTCATTTATATATATTATAAACAATAACTGATCCCAGTGAAAGCCACTTGTTACAGATCCCCACCCAGATTTAACCCCATTTATGCACACTCTGCTTTCTGTTCTTGAGCCATGACTCGATCCATGACAGCACTTGTTCCCTAGTGCCATGAGCTGACACTTTTATTAACAGTCTCTGGTGCGAAACTTTGTCAAATGCCTTACTAAAATCCAAACAAACAAAATCGAAAGCTTTACTGAAGAAAGTTAGTAAATTAGTTAGGCAGGAACGTCCCCTCGTGAATCCATGCTGAGTATCATTCATCAAATTATGCTTATCAAATGGTTTCTTATAATATCAGCTACAATTGACACGAGTAATTTACCTGCAATTGAAGTTAATTAAGCTTACTGGGCGGTAATTTGACGGTAACGACTTGTCCCCTGCTTTAAAAATAGGAATTACATTAGCCATCTTCCACATTTCATACACTACATCTGTTTGAAGAGATAAATTAAAAATATTAGCCAATGGTTCACAAAGTTCCATTTTGCACTCCTTAAGAACCCTTGAAAAAAGTTCATTAGGGCCACGGGATTTATTTTGCTTCAGTCGGTCTACTTATTTAAAAGCCAAATCTCTAGTGACTGTGATATTACATAATTTATCTTCTTCAGGCACACTATAAACATTAATTATTGAGATATTATTAGTGTCTTCCTGTGTGAAAACTGAGAGAAAATAATTATTAAAAATCGGGCACATTTCATTATCCTTGTCAGTAAGATGCCGATAGTAATTTTCTAGGAGACTTATCTTATCTCTAACTTTTGTTCTATAAACTTGGAAAAGACCTTTTGGGTTAGTTTTCGAATCCCTATCAACTTCAATTTCATAGTCCCGTGTTTTTTTCTTATCCCCTTTTTACCCTCACCTCTTTTGATGCGTCTTTAAATTCCTTTCTTCTGCTCTAAAAGATATTTGAGCCTATTATTCATCTACTTCAGGTCATTTTTATTCAATCTTATTTCTTTATATGGAATAAACGTTCTTTGGGCAGCATATACAGTTTATAGAAAGCTGTCATATTAATAACTCTCTTCATTACCCCAGTCCACAGATAAACAGTGTTCTCTAAGTCCATTGTAATTTGCTAAGCGAAAATCTGGGACCATTACTGAGTTATCCCTACTTTCAAACTTCCATTCAATGTTAAAGTTAAATTAATTGATTTGTGGTCGCTTACGCCAAGTTCCTCTGTAATTTCTAAATTATTAACAAGGGTTTTCTTTTGTTTGCCATAACTAAGTCAAGCAGGTTATTTCCCCTTGTAGGTTCTGTCACAAACTGCTTCAAAAAACAATCCTGATCTACCTCTAAGAAATCGTTAGATTCTAATTTCCCAGTCAATGAATTCCAATCAATCTGACTAAAGTTAAGTCCTTTACAATTACTACGTTATCGTGCCTTGTGGCCTTAACAATTTCCTCCCAAAGGGACCAAAGAATTCTCCCTTGGTCCCTATTTAAGTTTGGGGGACAGTATATCACGCCTTAAATCAATTTTTCATGCCCCTCTGAAAATTCAATCGAGACAGTCTCTATGTTATTTCAGACATGATACCCGTTGTTATGAAACAGTTCAAGAGATCTGGGACATAGAGTGCCACCCCATCCCCCTTTCCGATACTTCTGTCTACTTGGATCAATTTAAAACCCTGAATGTGACATTCAGCAGGCATGTCCCGATTTTGGCAAAAACATCAATGTTACCTGTACTTGCAACTAATCTCAACCGTCCATCTTATCCCTAACATTACGACTATTAGAATATGTTTAAAGACCCTCCTTTCTCTTTTTCCTTCCTGCTCATTTCTGTTTTTCCACTATACCTATTACTGTCCTTGTCACCTGGTGCCATTGGCTTTCCAATATTCACCTTATTCTGCCTATTACTGGTTATCCTAAAACTCGCACTGTTTCCATACATGAACTGCTCTGTTTTCCCCCCAAAGCCCATACCACTTACAATTTCTAGTTTAAGCCCTAACAGCTCCCTCCACTGCATTGGCCAGTGCTCCCACCCATGACCTAGATAAGTGAACCCCATCCCTGGCATACGTTTCGTGTCTACCATAGAAGAGGTCCCAGTTGTCAAGGAATGTTACTGCATTTTCCTTACAGTGTTTGTCCAGCCAGCTATTGACACCACTTACCCTGGACAACCATTCATTTCCAACTCCTCTCCTTGGCAAAATGCCACATATCACAGGGCTCCCTCCCTTCTTCCTAATTATCTCTTTTGCTGACCTATACCTGCTACTCAGGCCCTCACTCTTACGTCTGCCAACATCGTTGCCTCCAGCACTGAGACGATAATAGGATTGCTCCCACTACCTCTCATGATGTCCAGATGGCTGCCTACCTGCAACCAATAACAATATTGGCTAACAATATCCTTCATCCCAGCCCCAGGAAAACATACCCTCTGCCTCCGCTTTCTATCTCTACGACAAAAAGCTCTATCCATAAACTTAATCTGACTGTCCCCAATTAAAACAATGTTCTCACCTCGACTGGCGGTGTGCATGACGTTCTAGACGGTCTTAATAGAGATGGTCTTCGCTGGGATGTCTTCACTGGCTGACTTCACTGTGTCATTAACAACTGTCCTTGCTGGAATTGTCTTTAGTGGAAGATCATGAATGGTCAACTCACATTCGTCTGATAACAAGGAAAAAGAGTTGCTGGTTTTCACAGCAATCTCCTGGACCTACTTCATCTTCAGCTTCGTCCCCTCTGCTCCGACTAGCATCCATTCGTAGGTCCGATTATTGGCGACATTGTTTCAGGGATAATCCTTGCACATACCCGTCAGTCGTTGAATTTCTCTTCTTGTTTTGGTTAATTCTGCTGGAGATACAGCTGCTCGTAATCGAAGGAAGCCATCATCACATTCTCAGGTAGCTACGAACGAAGAGCACACTGGTTACGTCTTGACAAAGCTAAGTACAGATCACCACAATGCAAATTCAGGGACATGACTGGAAGACAGAAGAATTACATACAAAAGGTGAGATAATCAGTCCTTCAGCCTTGGAGTTGGTCTGAAGAGCACCGTAGTCATGAAGATTCTTGGTTTAGAAAATACTCGTTCAAACAAATATTTTCTAAACTTTGGGCTAGGACCCGTCCTTCCAAACCTACATGAACAAGCCACTAGTGGCGTAACGTTTCCTATAATGTCTTGAACTGTATATAAGTCGCAAGCACAACACCCTAGAGAACCTCCTGAGTCGCTCTGGCACTCGGGCTGCGGCCTGGGTGCCGGGAGTGGCTTGGGTGGAGCAGAGCTTTTGAGAGTTGAAAGCTTCTTACCAGCGAGAATTCTTGTCTTGTCACCCCTTGAACCAAAAACGTGCTGTACCTCTGCTACAGTGAGACGATGACTATTGTAGCTAGTTGCTACACCACTTGTACTGAAGAAGACTCACAATACCCTTGTCATATTGCTACTTGTTCCATAGGGCTGTAAACGGTACATCACTTGTACAAACTCTGAGACTCCTTCAGGAGCCACTGCCGGGTCACCACACGGAGAAGACCGGGCCAGGACCCTCCTGGCAAACCTCCATGCACATGAACATGTACATAGGTGTCTTTTGAAACATCTTGTCAGTATCACACTCTCAAGAGAGAAGCAGCACTGCAGCAGGCCTACTGCCCCAGTTTGGTTAGATCCATTTCAAACCCGCTCACATCCAATCATGTACTTGTACAACCTGCTTTTAAAAGTACACAGCGTTCTAGCTTCATCGACGTTACTAGGGAGTTTGTTCCACTCATTCACAATTTATTTACCAAAGCAGTGCTTTCCTATATCCTTTCTAAATCTATTTTCCCAATCTGAAGCCATTGCTACACGTCCTGTCTAGGTTAGATATTTTATAGAACGTTATTTGCATCCACATTATTTATTCCTGTTTCCCATTTATACACCTCAATCATATCACCCTTAATTCTAAACCTTTCTAGAGAGTGCAGATTCAGGGCCCTCAGTCTATCCTCGTTGGAAAGATTTCTGATACATGGGATCAACTTTGTCATCAGGTAATACACCTGATATTTGTTAAATTAATATTTTTTTCAAGGAACAGAACATATCCTTCCCTTTCACCCAGTGCCTCTCACTCCCCAGGTGTTACATGATCCTTGTAGGTTTAAGGCTTCCCTATACATGTTATATTTTATAGCAATGGTGATTTCAGTTTACTATTCAGTACTACAGCAGGAAGTGAAAATTATATTCAGCATTTAAATCATAACTTCAGGTTAATGGAAGAACAAGGATCATTAAGACACAGTGGTTGTAGCTGAAGGAGTCTCGTTACCTGACGTAGTGATGCTGCTTCTTTCTTCTTAAACAAATACTTTCCTTTCACTTAGTGTCACTGTCAAGATGAATGTCAAATAAATCTTATCAATTCTGTTAAAATGCTTTTATAATTCTAAGACGTAGATATTCCTCGGATATCAACTTCTAAGAATTAAAACAAATATACAAACAGAATTAAGATGTTATTATTTTTTAATTCTAAGACGTCTTTATTCCGGGAATGCGACAGAATTAACTGTTATATTTATTTAGAGGAAATAAAATATTTCCCTGAATTAGTTAATATTTAATCTCAATTTAACTAAGCAGTTTGTATACCTTGAATATTTATTTCGTTTAATTTGGAAACTCAAAATAAATATTAAAATGGAATATGAAAGAGCATTAAAAGTAATATTTCACCAAGATGCAAATTGTTAAGGCTAAAACAGGTACAAAATTGCCTCAGAAATACTAAAAGTCAACAAAATGAAATATTGCATTCACAGTCTAGCTTAAAATTTAAGTCAAAAATATTTTTAAAGATTGCTCCGGCATTAACCATTAACCATTTTGCAGTGAAAAAAAATGCAGAGCCATGTATAACAAAGGCTATATACGAAAAGAAAAAACGTAAATTGCTTAGGAAGGTGAATAATGTTTTCATAAGAGTAGAGAGTAAAGTTTGGAGTTATGGCGTGTGATATAAGCCATCACCAGCCCAACTTTCATAATTAATTTGCCTTCGTGCAAGAAGAAACTTAGAAAAATAAAGCACTGAAAGGATAGTTATTAGTTACAGATATTAATTTATATATCCCCTTCCCCCCCTCTTCTCTTGCTCTTCACCCCTCCCCTTTCCCTTTTCCCTTCCTGCTTCCCCTCGCCCATCCCCTTTCCTTAGCCCCTCCGTTTTCTTCTTCCTTCTCCTCTTCTTTCCCTTTCCTCTTCTTTTCTGTTCCACCTCCTCTTTTATCTTCTCACTCCTCTTTCTCATTCCCTTATTCTTTTCCTTTCATTCTCCTTTTTTTGCCTTTTCCCTTCATTTTCCTCATGTGTTACCACTTTCCCTTCCTTCCTCATGTGTTACTACTTTCCCTTCCTTCCTCATGTGTTACCACTTTCCCTTCTTTCCTCATGTGTTACCACTTTCCCTTCTTTCCTCATGTGTTACTACTTTTCCTTCCTTCCTCATGTGTTACCACTTTCCCTTCCTTCCTCATGTGTTACCACTTTCCCTTCCTTCCTCATGTGTTACCATTTTCCCTTCTTTCCTCATGTGTTACTACTTTCCCTTCTTTCCTCATGTGTTACCACTTTCCCTTCTTTCCTCATGTGTTACTACTTTCCCTTCTTTCCTCATGTGTTACTACTTTCCCTTCTTTCCTCATGTGTTACCACTTTCCCTTCTTTCCTCATGTGTTACTACTTTCCCTTCTTTCCTCATGTGTTACCACTTTCCCTTCTTTCCTCATGTGTTACTACTTTCCCTTCTTTCCTCATGTGTTACCACTTTCCCTTCTTTCCTCATGTGTTACTACTTTCCCTTCCTTCCTCATGTGTTACCACTTTCCCTTCTTTCCTCATGTGTTACTACTTTCCCTTCCTTCCTCATGTGTTACCACTTTTCCTTCTTTCCTCATGTGTTACCACTTTCCCTTCTTTCCTCATGTGTTACTACTTTCCCTTCTTTCCTCATGTGTTACTACTTTCCCTTCTTTCCTCATGTGTTACCACTTTCCCTTCTTTCCTCATGTGTTACTACTTTCCCTTCTTTCCTCATGTGTTACCACTTTCCCTTCTTTCCTCATGTGTTACCATTTTCCCTTCCTTCCTCATGTGTTACCACTTTCCCTTCCTTCCTCATGTGTTACCATTTTCCCTTCTTTCCTCATGTGTTACCACTTTCCCTTCTTTCCTCATGTGTTACTACTTTCCCTTCTTTCCTCATGTGTTACCACTTTCCCTTCTTTCCTCATGTGTTACTACTTT